>NC_064638.1:967097869-967402869 GCF_023864345.2 Schistocerca serialis cubense
TAAGCAATATTTATAGGAAAGGAGACTGCGCCAATAGACACAAGCCCTGACACTAAAGGAAGCTCTCCAGTATATGTAAGTGGTAACATCGAGTGGAAACCTATAAGAGAAATCGCACATTAAAGTGTTTTCTTGTCGAAGGAGCCAGCTAATGGAGATATCCCGAACGGATCTTATAGGTCAGCCACGACGTAGAACGGTATATAAGCAAGAGATTCTGAGAGAGGGTGCGAGGAGAGCAGTAGTGGCCGCTTCGGAGCTACGAAAAGCAGCAGCAGCAGAAGTATGCAGAGGTAATATTATCAATGATGTTGGTGATCAAATCTGGTGACACGCACATCAGCTGCAAGATAAATAATCATTATTTATTCTGGGGAATAGCTTTGAACATAGACGATCTCTCTAGGAATAGATAGAATTTGTAGTTTCATAATTAACAAGAATAATTTACGGAATAGTAATTGTCTCTTGTAAGCTTAGACGAGTGGCCTGTCGAGAAGAATAAATTGAGTAGACATTTATTAAAGAAGGGGTCAGTAACTGGCAACTCTTTTATAAGTTATCAAAGAGGTAATAAATTAATTACTGAAATAAATATTGAATTCTTCAGCATACCTGAACTGTGCCTGTTTCATGCTATGTGCTGGATTAAACCTTTGTCGCGATTCTGTCATTAATCTCCCGCAGTTATCGCAATTATGCTGTTATCCTCTCCTTCCCTGGGTGGCAGCAGCTGTGTGTATCGATATTCGCACCTTGCATAATCTTTGAGATAAAGTTTATAGTTTCCTGCTGGGCAGTGTGCGAAGTCAGTCGGTTGGCGTGGAGCACTGAGGAATTCTGCGCGGCTTGTAGTTTGGCTGGGGCCCCTGGCGGTCTCTATGCGGTGTTGGAGTGTGTAGGGCTGTTCCCACTGCTACGAGGTCTATGACTCATCGAACCTGGACACGAAAGTTGACGTTTGATTTAATCTACCAGAAAGTCAAGACTGTTCACATTGTGTCTTCAGGAGTTCATTGTTGGCTGTTGAGATATTCTCGCGAGCAACAACGTAGATTTCAAGTTGGAAAATTGTAGCCACCCACTGGTGGAGTTTCACTGTATTTGGTTATTTCAATTGAAGTGCACCAGCGGAAACTTGTGCCTTGTGGCCGTTAAAGTTCCAGTTACCTGTCCTGGTCACTGACGTAATTTCAGGCATTGTAGTTTCTTCATCGTGTTGTTGCTGTCCAGCATGGTTTGTAGTTTGACAGCTCCATGTATGATTGGTTGTGGGCGCTAATATCACCTACATTGTTCCATCGAATTCCCTGGTGTGCCCTGGTCGGGTGAAGTGGAAGTTATCTTGTTGGTGGGTCCGTTGACTGTCGGTCGGTGGGGTTACCGTCGGACTGTGAATGATTGGCCCGACTGCCTGTGTCATCTATGCAAGCGTTAGTGATTGAAACATCTGAGCGCCTATGGGTGTACTACCTTTTTTTATATGTTCTTGTGGTTTGTACTTGTATGGCTTCTAGCAGATTTTTTTTTTTTTTTAATTAAGCTTGTTTTGCCCTTAAGGCGTAAAATTCTTTAGGCTGTCAGCCTAATTTGTAGATATGTTTCACGTAAGACCTTTGGCATTTTAAAGGTTTTATTGTTGTTGAATGTTAACTGTTGGGCCTTCAGCTGATTTTGAATTTGAGTTGTTTTGCTCTTAAGGCCTTCAGCCTAAATTAAAGAACTGTTTCACGTAAGACCTTTCGTATTTAAAAAAAATTAATGTTATGGAGTTTTAAGTGTTAGGCCTTCAGGCGTTTTGAATTAAACTTGTTTGCTCTTGAAGTGTCTGACTCTTTGGGCCTTCAGCCTAGCTGAAGAACTGTTTTAAGATAAGGATTTGCCTTTTAAATTTCTGTTTTGCTTGAGCTTTGCCTAATGAAGAACAGATTTATGTAAGGCCTTGTGTTTTTTTTTAAATAATTAATTGTTGTTTAGCCTTAAGTATTGGGCTTTCAACCGATTTGGAATTCAAATTGTTTGCTCTGAAAATCTCAGATTCTTTACACCTTCAGCCTAAATATAGAACTGTTGCTAGATAAGGCTTACCTTTTAAATTTCTGATTATGCTTGCGTCTTAAGTTATTGACCTTCAGCCATCTTTGAATTAAAGTAGTTTTCAGCAAGTAATTACGTCTGAAAGATTAAAGCTGTGTGTTTAAAAAAAGAAATTTTTGTTTGGGTCCTTGTAATGTTTGTTCAAATAATAAAGTCCTATGTTCGAGTGTAACTGACAGCCCCTTATTTTGGCCCCTTTTCCACAATTTAAACTACCTGTCCCGTCCTGCATGTTAAGCTAGGGGCCTCAGTACCCATACTGCCATTAATCCATAAAGATTACCACTGGAACCAATAACCTCAGTTCTACCTTGGAGAGTTTTTTCCCTCTCATCTCCGATTACAAAGTTGAACACCCCAAAAAACCTCAGATTGTCGTCAACGTTTCCATTGCTCTACAAAACTGTGCTGGGACGGGACATTGGTGTTATCAGACAAATTTCCACTTACCTGTGGTCTTCATAGCAGCGCGCTTCCAAGGAACGTAGAATAAGAAAGGTAGGCCACATGGGGTTAGCGCACTCTCATTGGTCAGCGACTTATTGCGTCACTCGACAAGCAGTCGGCAGCCGTCTCCGCTTGCAGTGTACGAGAGATTACAAAATAAATCTTTTCATGTCTCTTCTCTTCTCATTTAATACTAAGCTTTGCGGCGAGAGTGTTTACATCACTTAAGTGTTAATATTATATACAAAGTTTCCGAAAGAAATGAGAATATTAGCATAAATGATGATATATCTCTACGCAAAATTAGTGGACGATGTTAGCATTCATACTCGCGTTATACGCATCCAACTACTGTACATGTTTCACTATTACACATTGCTTATTTGAAACACATTTTTGTGAATAAAATAATAATAATTTCCAAACTTACCTCATAACGCTGACGCATGCTATGTGGAAGATGCTGAAGTCGGCGCTGTCCAAAACAGATTCTTTCTTGCCAAATTCCGTCATCACATCAGTTTTAGCGCTTTTGTTAAAGTGCCTAATGATAATAAAAGTTTTCGTTCTGATATATAATTGAACTATTTTCTTATTAAGTTCTGGAAATTTCACATGTATGTAATCTGCTAAGGTTCCCATCACTGTACTACAACAAGAAATATTTGACCCGTGAAAAGCAGCAAATATTAGTTTTAGTTGACGTAGTTCAGCCTGCCAGTCAGGACAGGGAGAAATGTAACCCCATTTGAAATAACTGTAATACAGTCTTGCTTCACACTTAATTCCGTATCAAAAACACACTTTCCTACTGTATTTTTGAAATAACTGTGCCAAATAACTACTTTGCACTTAAAAGCAATGTATCCTGAAAGATAATTTAAAGCGTCATCATTGACGTCTTCACTGGGTGCACACTGGGATAGAAATCTAAGATCAAGTTTTCGTCATCTGTAGTAACGCAAATGGTTTGTTACCCTGAAACATAAATCACTTGATGGAAGACATGCAAAGGCTTCCTCAGTTTCATCAGCAGGTTTCGAGTAGTTGACAACAGCAGAATTCTCATTTCTGTCTGCGAAGTCGCAGTACCAAGAGACAAAGGTCCTTATTTGCACTACCTGGTCAGTATTAATAAAAGAACTTTGTTTTTCACCTTGACAAGTATGGTATGGTTCTAAATTAAACGAAGCCCCCGAATTCTAGAAAAGAAATTTTCCAGATAGTCTTAATTCAGTTTGGCCGTTAATATGTAAATTGCTCGAGGATTTCTCACATCAAACAGAGTTCAAAAAGTGAATTTACTGATATAATGAATCAATTCTGAAAAGGGAGCAAACAATTTCTTTTCCCTATTCGCATATTAGAACATATTTCCAGAAATCTTTTGAGAGAGTTATCTTGACTTCTGACATTAAACCTGTAACCACTTCTAAGTGAAGCTTTATGATATTGAGGATTTCTCGACTTCAGAACATACTTCACAGTCGGTATGAAGAAGATATTTCACAGCTTGGACAGTGTGACGTAAAAGTAGCTGTGCAGCTATTTGGACATTCTGACGATCACGTCAACTAACGTTAAGGTGAACCTCCGGATATGTGATGAGTGATCGAAAGATGACCTTTCTGTTGTCGAAGAAGGATCTCCTATTACAATTTTTGTAATCAGAGCACCATCAAGCAAAGCGATACAATCGGAACGAAAATTATTTCCTAATAATTTCAGCAAATGTGGAATACAAAGAACAGTATTTTCTGCTGTGAACAATAGAATTAAAAAAAAAAAAAAAAAGCTTTGGATGTAGACACACCAAGTTGCTTCCACACTATCAGGATTTTTGATCCCATCTAATACGTAACAACTGCAATAGGGATTCCTGTTCGTTAAACTTCGTTTATGATATTTTTCAGCAAATCACTAGACATTGCAACATCAATGTCATAATACACCGGCTCCTTCCACTTTTAAATCAAGCCGCGATCCATGGTGAATTGGACATTGTTGTGTGGCGCAAAATGGCTCTGAGCACTATGCGTCTTAACTTCTGAGGTCATCAGTCGCCTAGAACTTAGAACTAATGAAGCCTAACTAACCTAAGGACAGCACACACACCCATGCCCGAGGCAGGATTCGAACCTGCGACCGTAGCAGTCTCTCGGTTCCGGACTGAGCGCCTAGAACCGCTAGACCACCGCGGCCGGCATTGTTGTGTAGTCAGAGTACCACAAAGTCATGTTCATTTCTATATCTACATCCATACTCCGCAAGCCACCTGACGGTTTGTGGCGGAGGGTACCTTGAGTACCTCTATCGGTTCTCTCTTCTATTCCAGTCACGTATGGTTCGTGGAAGGAAAGATTGTCGGTATGCCACTGTGTGGGCTCTAATCTCTCTGATTTTATCCTCATGGTCTCTTCGTGAGATATACGTAGGAAGGAGCACTATACTGCTTCAGACCCGGTGAACGTATGTTCTCGAAACATCAACAAAAGCCCGTACCGAGCTACGGTGCGTCTCTCTTGCTGAGTCTGTAACGCTGCGCTTTGTGCACACACGATACTCATTAAAGCCTGTACTATGGTAAGTTGACGGGCTTCACCTTATGAGAAGGGATTTTTGTATAGAAATTGACCGCGTGTACCTAAATGGAGACAAATCAAACTTACACCCACTCTGTAATGACAATGATACGTCAAGCAAGTCCGAAATGCTACTACACGTCAGGACGGACAAGAAACAACACAGAAGATGCTACCAATTTGTTAATAATACGGTCGCCAGCCTAATTAGGCATTAACTGAGTTTCTTCCCTGTACAAGTTGATGTACGTTCAAGCAAAACAACACGTAGTAACACAGGATAATATGGTAAATTTTAGAACCAGAAATTCTACTGAACTGATAGTTTCACTTTCTGTACTGATAGGGATAAACCATAAATACATAACACTCTGTAACACGTTGACGCGAAGCCCATCGCCGTCATTTCTCTCGTCATTATTGCGGTTGTTCCTGTTACTAGAATTTTGATGATTGGCACGACTTTAGCGCCAATGGTCTTCGTCCTCGACCCTTTCGAGAAATGCTTGGAAGCTGCGATGATTGCTTCCCACATGTCTCTTCGAATCTTCTGGAAGCTTTTTATATAGCTCCCATACGATTTCTGAATCGGATCTTCTCCCTCTTAAATGCGTCAACTTTCGGTACCAATATTCGCAGAAATCTTTCAAAGAATCCCTGCCCCTGTTATCATGAAGCTTGGCCATGATAAACTCGCGCCACAAATGATCCTATTTCTGTTCGGAAATATTCTTCTGTTAACTTTTGTTTAAATTCTTCGAACGTCATTTGTTCGGTATTCAAGTTCATTCCCCAGCGCTTAGCGTCATCTGCTAAGGCGCTAATTACTACGTTTATCTTTTGCTGACCAGACAAGTGTTCAGGAAACATTCTCTCGCAATTTTTGATGAAATCCAAGGGATACCATCCGTTATGTCTCTTGGCGGGATCGAAGCGTCTCTCACCTTCCAACAGCTTCGTAAGTGGTTTGCCATTACAGACAACACCAGGCCTATCTTTGATTTTACTTTCGAGATCGAAAATTTTGCCTTGAATTTTCGATGTATTTTGTTCACACTTTTCTACACATCCGGTAACTTTCTCGCCTAAATCTCTTCCAGTGTCTGAAACTGCTCTTTTCAACTGTGAGATTCCGTGTTGACATTCGTTTACGATCTCAGTTTTAAGACCGAGAACTTTTTCGTCTCATTTTGTTTCAACCAGAGGCTCTACTTTCTCTTGGATGTTGAGAATTTCAACATCAAACCTACTGTTAATGTTGTCAATTTCCCCCTGCATAGTATCCATATTTTTATTAATTGTGTCAATTTCAAATTTCATAGTATTTACTACAGAGCTTAAATTACCCACTTTTTGTTCTACCTGTTCTATTTGTTTACTAATTGTAATTCCTTGTTCTTCGACCTGTGCTTTAAGCTGACCAACGTGTGTTTTAAGCTGATCATTCTGTGTTTTGAGCTGATTACTTTGTGTTTTGAGCTGCTGATCAACGTGTTTTTTAAGCTGATCATTCTGTGTTTTGAGCTGCTCGTCAACGTGTGTTTTAAGCTGATCATTCTGTCCTGCAATTTGTTTGGTTAATTGTTGAAATAAATCGTTCATGCTTAAAATTTTCACACTGTTTTGGTCTACGGAATCGGTGCGTTCCGAGCCTACCTCAAAATTTTCTTTCGATTCTTTCTTTATCTGTGGTGAATCAAACATCTCAGTGGATTCGTTCACATACCCACAATCATCTACAAAGTCATCCTCTACTTCCTGTTTTATTCCTTGTTGTGTTCTAGGTAATCTCGACATTTCAATCTGTTCGTTAACATGTTCGTGGTATTGTATGTACGCCAATTGTCTACCACTAACGCCATCTGTTATCTGGCCGCGTACACTCCTGTCTTTGCCAGCCGCATTTTCCATTACGCTCGGCACATCTACTGTGTCTACGTTCCTGTCGATACTGAATGCAAATTACACCACACTACCTTACTTGACGTTCACTGCTATTTACTTTACTGAATATTATTACAATTCGTGCCAATGAACATCCACTGTTCGGTATTCACATTAATTTGTGACCGACAACAACTGGATGTCCTGTCACTTGTAACGCTGCACTTTGTGCACACACGATACCCATTGAAGCCTGTACTATGGTAAGTTGACGGGCTTCACCTTCTGAGAAGGGATTTTTGTATAGAAATTTACCGCATGTACCTGAATGGAGACAAATCAGACTTACACCCACTCTGTAATGACAATGATACGTCAAGCAAGCCCGAAATGCAACTACACGTCAGGACGGACAAGAAACAACACAGAAGATGCTACCAATTTGTTAATAATACGGTCGCCAGCCTAATTAGGCATTAACTGAGTTTCTTCCCTGTACAAGGTGATGTATGTTCAAGCAAAACAACACGTAGTAACACAGCATAGTATGGTAAATTTTAGAACCAGAAATTCTATTGAACTGATAATTTCACTTTCTGTACTGATAGGGATAAACCATAAATACATAACTCTACACTATAATGTTTACTACAAAACTTTGTACTGCCTATTGATTTGATTAAAATCGGTAATAGGTTACCCTAGAGATAGCACTTTCGAATCACACACACAATGTCAATTTTGATAAAGGTAAAACACTGATAAATTTTGGTTTTTTATATTGACTTTAACTTTGCTGATCAAATCAGTCTAGAACACTTCAGAATTCAAATGAATAAAAAAAAGGGGGGGCACCCTGAAACTGTTATGATCACTATATTAAAAAGTTCGATTACTGTAATCATTATGTGCTCAAGATTTCCAATATATTAGTTACTACTCTTTTCATTTTATTTCCTGCTCATTTAAATACCATTATATCTGTCTCGAAATAATTAAACTTCGTTACTAAACCAATTTCAAAATTATCTTCCAACTTCGTCAGACCTTTGTTATTCGTCTATTAGTTCATTAATAACAAAGTTCTTTAAACATCATTCTAACATAGCTAGGTCTGCAGGTAATTATTATTAACATAAACTTTAATTCTTCATTTCGGGACACTCGGATTGCACAACATTTGGAAAGGATCCTGGCTAGGTTATTGTGAGGATAATTAAATGATAGGACAGTTCTGGTAAAATATAAGTTGTTATTTAACAGTATGGAACAAAAGTAACACTGGTCCACTCGAATACAGTACTAAAAATTTCAACCTGTTCTTATCGATGCGCCGGTTGGCGAGCGGCGAGATGGCGAGGCACAGAGCACACATACAACCATAGCAATGGCTCTTGATGTATCGGCACTTTATTTCTTCATAGCGTCGCAATACTTTTCCATTTAGTGCCTATGGAATTTTGCCATGCTGTATGGGCGTTGGAACGGCATATCCGAGGCTCAATGAAACCACGTCCCCCTGGAAAGCCTCCTCGATCCAGAACGTGTTGCTCAGACCAATGCCCAACTCCGACTACTACTGCTGAGCCCGTTATGCCGTGCAGCGCCCGTGTGCACTTTCCCGCGCTCGCCTGCCATCCACCTTTTACCGCTCCCTTACAGACAGGGTATTCACCCGAGGTTTTGCATTCAACATATCCTAACACATTGCCTACGTATGGACCAGACGCACAGTTACAATTTTAAACATGTTACAATAATTTCAGCGTTTCTTACATTTCAATTCTGTTATAATATTGCTTGCAAATTTGACATAAACATTAATATTCACATCGAAATTTGTTTACAGTTTTCTTAACACAACGACATGGAAAAAAAAGAAATGAAATCAGAAAATCGATTACACTAATTTATCGAAAATCAGAAGAAAAAGTTATTGGATGTACAATAGTACAGCGTTGTTGTTGTTACAAGTCTTCCACTTGAGTTTATCTATCATCTCCGTAACGCTTTCGTGATTACTAAATTATCATGTAACGAAGCGCACTGCTCTCCGTTGGATCTTCTCTATCCCTTCTGTCAACCCTACCTGGTACGGACCCACACTGGGGAGCAGTATTCAAACAGTGGGCGAACAACTGTACTGTAACCTACTTCCTTTGTTTTCGGGCTGCATTTCTGTCAAAGCTTAGGACAGCAGTTGTCTCTAATGCTGTGAAAATTTCTGACCTAGCTCGAGTATCATGTCGTTTTTGGAAACTCAGAATCTACTATGTAGGAATCAACATGGATTCCGGAAACAGCGATCGTGCGAGACCCAACTCGCTTTATTTGTTCATGAGACCCAGAAAATATTAGATACAGGCTCCCAGGTAGATGCTATTTTTCTTGACTTCCGGAAGGCGTTCGATACAGTTCCGCACTGTCGCCTGATAAACAAAGTAAGAACCTACGGAATATCAGACCAGCTGTGTGGCTGGATTGAAGAGTTTTTAGCAAACAGAACACAGCATGTTGTTATCAATGGAGAGACGTCTACAGACGTTAAAGTAACCTCTGGCGTGCTACAGGGGAGTGTTATGGGACCATTGCTTTTCACAATATATATAAATGACCTAGTAGATAGTGTCGGAAGTTCCATGCGGCTTTTCGCGGATGATGCTGCAGTTTACAGAGAAGTTGCTGCATTAGAAAATTGTAGCGAAATGCAGGAAGATCTGCAGCGGATAGGCACTTGGTGCAGGGAGTGGCAACTGACCCTTAACACAGACAAATGTTATGTATTGCGAATACATAGAAAGAAGGATCCTTTATTGTATGATTATATGATAGCGGAACAAACACTGGTAGCAGTTACTTCTGTAAAATATCTGGGAGTATGCGTGCGGAACGATTTGAAGTGGAATGATCACATAAAATTAATTGTTGGTAAGGCGGGTACCAGGTTGAGATTCATTGGGAGAGTGCTTAGAAAATGTAGTCCATCAACAAAGGAGGTGGCTTACAAAACACTCGTTCGACCTATACTTGAGTATTGCTCATCAGTGTGGGATCCGTACCAGATCGGTTTGACGGAGGAGATAGAGAAGATCCAAAGAAGAGCGGCGCGTTTCGTCACAGGGTTATTTGGTAACCGTGATAGCGTTACGGAGATGTTTAATAAACTCAAGTGGCAGACTCTGCAAGAGAGGCGCTCTGCATCGCGGTGTAGCTTGCTCGCCAGGTTTCGAGAGGGTGCGTTTCTGGATGAGGTATCGAATATATTGCTTCCCCCTACTTATACCTTCCGAGGAGATCACGAATGTAAAATTAGAGGGATTAGAGCGCGCACGGAGGCTTTCAGACAGTCGTTCTTCCCGCGAACCATACGCGACTGGAACAGGAAAGGGAGGTAATGACAGTGGCACGTAAAGTGCCCTCCGCCACACACCGATGGGTGGCTTGCGGAGTATAAATGTAGATGTAGATGTAGATGCATTAACTTCAAAACTGGTTTCAAAATAGCTAGTTGCCACTTCAAATGTTTTGTCCGTTTCTGGAGTGCCGACCTGCAGGGAAAAAGGTAGTTCCTCCTCCTCAGACGCGTATGTGCATTAGGAGACAAATCGCTCAAAGTAAGAGCATTTCAATGTCCTCTGAGCTCCTTTACTTGCTTTCCCCTCTTTAAAAATACAGGGAATCTGTTGTGGCGTGAAACAGTGAAAAGTATTGTTCTCACATCGAAGTATACACATTTATGCTTCTTAGTGTGAGACATATCACGTTTTATAGATACAGCCTTTTTAACTTTTTTCGTAAACTTAATTTTTTGTTCTGGTAGCGCATTTTTAATCGTGAAACTAACCAATTCTTTCTCTTTAGTTCTTGAATTTCCAGGTCCCTGAAATGAAATTATCATATAGGTATGATAGTCTGTGTTGTTAGATTTGTCAGGTTTACTTTTCTTCGGAGACAGAATTTTCCAACTTCACGTTGACAGCGCTCTCTGGTTTTTTTCTTGTTTTTTTGTTTTTTTTTTTGTTTTTGCAACGCTTTCGGTAACATTCGAGGTGCTAGGACCTGCATATTCTAATTAATTTCCGAGTCAGTTTGGCATTTTTTGAAACGAAACAGCGTTATCCTGCAGTAATTTCCTTTCTGCAAGTCGTAATCACTTTCACAAAAATGTTCAGACCAAATTCTTGATCTTTAATATCAACTTTGTCCTCTCCTATACAAGGAGCAAAATTTTTTTCGAAGACGATGATAAATTACGACTTCAGTCTTATACATCCGCTACTGCTAGGTTCAGCAACTGCACAATGAGAAGTATCGTAGATTTTATTCCGAAAAATTCCTAAAACAAGCCTCTTTACAACTGACCTCTCGGAAGGCATAGAAATACAAACTAACACGTAACACAAACTCACACCCACGCCGTAATAGAAACACTGGGCTACAGTTTTGTAACTAACCAGCGGTAGCTGCCAGGTGACATTACAGCTGGCTGTTCAATATGACGGAAAAAACGCGGACTTCGATTTTATACCACCTTCTGCGCTTTATTCTGAACCTTAAAGCTGACAGAAATCATTGTCCTACTATGTCTCGTAACCAGTAATCATGCAGTGGGCTAACTTGGTCCTAAGTCAGTTGTTACCAGATCTTTCATGTTATCTTGTCCTAACTCTCTGGACATAATAACAACTCGATATTCACAGCGGCCTCTATTTTTTAAGAAAAAAACAATCTTGAAAAACAGACTGAATGTGATGAGCAGGTGCAAAACACATCATCAGTATTCATCAATAAAACACAAGAGGAGGAAAATACGAGTACATTTCTCACGCTCAGCAAAATTTATATAAACATTAAAGTTCATCACATCTAGCACCGTGTTTTCTCCAGGACAAAGCCTTCAGAAACTCAGAATATCTCTCACCAGAACTAGCTAAGTTTATTTTCACTGAAGTCATGTATTCAAATACTCGAATTAACAACAGGAATTACATGGTACATAATGCAAAGATAATACTATAAGGCTACCTTTCAGACTGTGTCGCACTTCATTCACACTCACCACTGAGCCATTGCTTTCCCCCTGTCAAAATAAAATAATAAAGCCCTCGGTGTTGAGTCACTCAGCCACGAAATACAACGTTATATGAGACAGCATAAAATCGCATCGGTTCTGGTCTCTATCACTACTTGGTAAGTCACGAGCCTTGTGGCTCACTAGCCACTATGGGATGCCCAAAATCACGAATTTACCAATAATTCCCTCCCAGGATGTTACAATCGCACGACACTCTTCGACGTAACAAATTCTCGAATAACTACGAAATATGAGGACGAGCAGCGACCACTACAGCAGCATGAAGACTCAAAGAATCGTACATAGCAAGAAATGCCAAGCGACGTGTTAACGCAAAACTGACGAAACACTGTTTGTTGGAAAACACATAATAAAACACAAAAGTAAACGAACAAGGTAATATTTAAATTTTTTGGCTGAGGTTCATGTGGACTATATATAGACCCCTTACTGCAGAAAAAAATTTTAATTACAAATTTCACTAATTAATTTAGTAAACTGATCCCAATTATAAAACTGACAGCAGGGATACAATAACAGAAGTGATAAAAAGTTAAATATCTGGGTAACCGTTCAAAAACAGCAGTCACGCAAGATACTCCGGCAGCAGCGGCGTGATGTTTCTCAAAGTGTCTATGACGCACGCGTCTCCTCGAGAACCTTTAACAGTCTCTGTCAGGAGCCCCAAGTTACCTGTTCCCGAAGTCCTTCACGCAAGAGCCTTAGATAACCCAATTGAACAGTGGTCAAGGATAGTGATAAATTCGACAGGCTTGGCCTGAAAAAAAAAGAGAAAAAAAACCATATTTGCTCAATATTTCACGTGCCGAAACGGGTTGAAATTTTGCACCGACTGACTGGTCGATGCAGAAGGAAAAGAATGGTAATCGCCTTCCGATAGGGATTGTAGACGGAACACTTGCCTCAGGTGTTGAGCGGGACGGTCGACCTCGTAGGCGAAGAACACAATAGGGATACTACACGCATCAGGACAGTTACACATTGTAAGATGGCGGAGAAGATATTGTAATAGAAATTGGACTGACGTCATATGAAAATACAGCAATTTTGGGATTAGTCCATCGACGCTTACTTCCCTATTAATTATCTGTTTATCAGAATAATTAAAAGTATACCATATCGTGCTGAAGCTACCCACTGATGTTTCGATCCTGCGATGCTACCAAGTTGCAAGGATGTTGGTTGCTTCATTTCACCCGCTCTTCCAAATAACCTCTGACGCTTTCTTTTGTGGGAGAGATAGAGCGATTTGGCTAATGGATGTTGCCAACGTAATATCTTTGGCCAGCACGAAAGCCATTCCAAGTTCTGTGGCCAGTCGATCTTCCTACGCATCGATCGTGATACAATCAAGTGAAATGATATTGTAACCTCCACCACACAACATAAGGTGGTTTTGTGAAGACAGCTGTAAATGTAAACGAGTAAGATGTACATGAGTCATTACTCGACTGAGAATAAAGATTCAGGGTGACTGTTTTCAGTTCCCCAGCTCGGAGGTGGCAGCCCCCACCTGCGCCTGCGCATTGCCGCCGGCCCTCCGCTCGCAGGCCGCGGCGCCGCCGTCATTACCGGCAGCCATCTGCGCTGATTGTAATTAGTTTCGCTCTCGGCCGCCGTGGCGCCCTGGTTGCTGCGCCGAATTGGTGGCGGTCAGGCCGGCCGGCCACAACCACACACCCACCGGCCGTCAACGCTTTTACGGGAATTTAACGGAAATTGCTCTCCATAACCGTACGAAATTGCTAAAGCGTGTCGTGTATCCGGGAGGAACGTAGGCGCCCTTTACGACGAATTTCGGTTCGACGTGCTTCACTGAGTGAAAGTTACGTATTCCGTAATACGCTGTGAAACCAGATCGGTTCGGCACATGTATATCCGCGAATGGTTACGTTCCCAGGAATGCTTCATAATACCGCTCCTCTTCGACGGAACTGCAGTTTATGTGGGCTACGTTAGCTCTTACATAAAACATTTAAGGGGCAATCAACCTTCTAAATGAAGTGCTACAGAAATTACGAGTAATCTAATTTGTTAAGAGCTTTCAGTGTGAAAATGAATCGGTAAGCGTAAGGTATTTTTAAAAATTCAGTAATCAAGGCAAGTCTGTAACTCTTCACTAAGATTATAAGGAAAACGATGGGACCCCTTCGACGCAGTGATTTCTACGAGTAGATTTCGTAGTATCAGTAGCCACAATACCCGGAAGCGGGACTCGAGCCACTTTAAGCGCTTATGAAAATATACCGTATCCCACAGGAGTTCACTCTGCTCGTCCGCTTTCTGGCTTGCATCTTTCTGAACCAAATTTCAGCGGATTAGATGCCCTTACTTATTACGTTTCGTATATGATGTCAAACCAGAAAATAGTTTATATTGTGTGCGGTGGAGTATTAAATGACAGGATACAACATCTATGGAACTAACTAAAATTATGGATGCTGGAAAATCTAAATTTTGTTCTAAAGAGTTATTATTTTCCCATCATCCAATCGATACTGTGGACATCCATATACTCGCTTTATTTTTCTACTACGGAGTTATCTAATCCTAGTACAGACACAGATACCATACAAATCGAAACAAATTTATTCATACTCTCTCATACGAGTAATACCGGAAGATCTATAAGTGCATTGCATGGTAGTTTGAATAGTGGGCTCATTCTGCCCTCTGTCAACAGACCTTGTAAAAATCGTGCTACATTTTTGAAATATTTCATTATTCATTTTACACTGGTAAAGAAACGAGAAGGTTAGCCAAGATAGGACGAGTCAAAAAGATGGTTCAAATGGCTTTAAGCACTATGGGACTTAACATCTGAGGTCGTCAGTCACCTAGACTTAGAACTACTTAAACCTAACTAACCTAAGGGCACCACACACATCCACACCCGAGGTAGGATTCGGACCTACGACCGTCGCAGCAGCTCGGTTCCGAACTGAAGTGCCTAGAACCGCTCGGCCACAGCTGTCGGCTAAGACGAGACATAATGCGGCCTAAGGTCAGTAGAAAACAGACGTAATGAACAAACCACACTGAGAAATGTAAAATTACGTTAAAGTTACGAGAGTTACGAGTTTCTGACACATTTGTGAAGTAATACAGAGCGTTTTTCCATGAAGAAATTCTACTATTAGTTGTCCGAAAACCAATTTTCGTATCGCGACATGAAACAGAACTTCTACATAAACTTATTGTTAGATAATTTATGCAAAAATTCAGCGCCCAGTCGACAAAATGATATTATAGACGCATGACTAGTCCATCCTGTCAAGGATGAGAGAATAATTTCAGCCTTTACCATGTTAAAATCCATGTTTCAAAATTTTACTAAGTGTATTAAAGAGGATCTTCGAAAATATGAAAATATGAAGCCACACAGGTATAACACCATGGTCCTTGGTTATACAGGGCCACATCGTTCGGTAACGTGGCGAAAGGTACTTCACGACTAAAGACTTAATGTTATTGGGTATTCGAAGGCACACATATCAAAGCTTACAAAGGTTGTTTTGGGTAAAAGTGCAGTAATATCTACTCATGACTGAAGATAGCTTATTAAACAATATTACATCTTACTTCATTTGCGGACTAATAATTATAGCTGTTACAGTTAGTATGTTTTTAGGTTGGATAGTACCTCCAAGTACGCATGGCACAAGCAAGCCATTAGCGTTTTCGTCTTTGCCCTGGGCAGCAAGTGAGGTACTGGAGCATTAAAGCAGAGTTACAGCTGTGTGGGTTACTGAAACATGTGTGCCTGCAGTGCTCCTTGTTGTCTAACAGAATACGATAAAGGGTAACAAAGACCCATGTGTGCGGAATTGTTTGGGCGTTAGGAGGTTAATCGTGAAACAAAGGTTCATCACTTCAAACCGGTAATAGAACGGCATTCTATGGTGTGATGTCACACTTTGTCTCCCCTGAAGAAAGAATTCAAAGCCGGACCCTCAACCCGTAAAGTCATGGTGACGGTCTTCTGTGACTATTAAGGGGTTATTCTTTCTGATTTCCTCCATTATGGTGCAATGATCAACTCTGGAGAGTATTATGCTACCCTCATTAAATAGAACAAACGATTTGAGCTTCTTCGTCGCCATAAAAATACAAACCAATTTTTCTTTCCCTCTGACAGCTCAAAGCCTCACTCATATTTTCTCAAGTCCGCTGCCCGTAGTCGACAAGCTAGCGTTGCTACCTCTGGATCACGGGGTCCTAGGTTGGATATTCGGCCGGGTTGGGATTTTCTCTGCCTGGGACTCGGTGTTTCTGTTGTTGACCTCATCATTTCTGAAAGTGTCTAGATTGGACTGTGTACAGATTGGGAATGATGACTGCGCAGTTCAACGCCCCACGAACTAAATATTTTCATCATATCTGCTCACCCAAGAGGAACTCATAAAACTGCATTGGAGTATTCTTTCTCATCCACCCTAATTCCCGGATCTCACACCTTCCCACACCCTTCTGTTTGGCCCAGTGAAGGATAACACTCGACGGGTATCAGTACGTGGGTGAGGAAAAAGTTATTGATATTGCAAGACCTTGCTGGCACACAGGCGCTCCAAGGATGGCGCCATGCAGTCGTTGCATTGAACAGAGATTATGTTGTCAAATAGAAGTTTCTGGCCAAAAGTGTGAGGAATAATATGGTATACTGGAATACTGATTGTATAAAATCAATCTACCTTTTAAAAAATGCGTTGCACTACTTACTGAACGTACCACGTAGTACGTGCAAGGCAGAAATCAAGATGAATACCAGTTTGTTAAAGACTATCAGCTCAGAAAAAGGTGTGACCCGATATAACGATAACCGTAAGAAAAAATTTCATAGTGAAGTAAGTACTAGTGAGCGTGACTTTTAGTTCATAAAGATGTTACCATATAAAATCTTAGATAAATTCACAGTGCACATAGCAGTGCGTTTTTTAGAACTTCAGAATATTCAGTTTAAAGAATTGCTCAATCAGAATAAGTGTGGAAATTATAAATCAAATATGCTAACAATGAAACTGAATGGCCTGCTGACAACTTACCCATTCTTCAACAAAGGAGAAATGGAAAATGAGTTAGGAAACATTTACATTAAAAAACTTTGTTGCTTAGCACCAGCAGGTCTTCTCAAATTTATAATGGACAGTCACCTTCAAAATATTTATGACGAAACAACAAAGTTGTTTAGCACCAGCAGGTCTTCTCAAATTTATGATGGACAGTTACCTTCAAAATATTTATAACGAAGCAACAAAGTTTATCAAGTTGATTCTTATATTCCCTGTCACCGCAATTCTTTCTAAAAGAAGTATGAGCATCCTTGAGACAGTTGCCTTCACAATTCAATGACAAATGAAAGGCTAAGTTTATTGTTCGCAATAGCCAAAGAAAAAACCTGGTTAAACAACGTAGAGGTGATCAGAAATTAAAACATAAAGTGATTGTTGTCTCGGCTGCCGAGAGGAATCGATGCTTGGTGTATCCTGCATAATATGATAAAAGGTGAGCCTAAGCACGTTAAATCCATTGGCTTCAGCACTGCCGACAATACACGCAGCAGCAGTGGGATTATTTACTCACATTTCAGTCATCACTTGCTGAAGGAGTATTGGGAATAAGATAGGAAACTAGAAGCCGGAAAAGACTATTTTATGGTCCTAAAAATTAAAGTTTTCATCATTAACAATCTATATATGTAGATGTCACATTAATCGCGATCTCAAAATAAAATACCATAACATGAGTAGAATATAGTTTTCCACACCAAACGATCAGTTAAGTGGATTGATCGGTGTAGACGTAAAAAAGTATCAAACGACGCCACGGTGAAATCTGAAACCTAAATTGTTGAAATGTTTTCCTGTTGAAACTCCAACGGTTACAAACAGGTTTCCGTTTACAGGCGCACAGCTCAACACAAAAATGTAGCGTAGAGAACCGACCTACAGAGCCTGACGATGTCAGAATTACGCAGACGCTAAAGAAATGTACCTCATTGAAATATGTTTTAGCCTAAGGAAAATGAATAATTGTTGGGGTATCCATTCCAATTAGCAGCTATACAAGGTATTCGGAAACTCCCTTTACAGAAATCTAGAGCTTGTGGTTGGGAGTGAATACGTAATATTTCCAATAGGGACCCATGTCCGGCATCAAACTATCTCCGTTCTACCAAGGCTCATCCACTTCCACTTTCGGAATGGAAGTAGATGTGACACATTACAATTATTAGGTAGCATCTCGAAAGGAAACATAACGAAAGATCCATTTATCACTGAACCACATTTGTTTATATTAACACTTTAACATTACGGTAGATGTGGCGACCACCAACGTTTTACAGCTAGTGTACCTGCGAAGGATGGTCTGGTACACACTCTCCATCCCTCCTGTTGTCTCTTTAGTTTCTAGTGCAGCGGCCTGAGCTTGTGCCAGCAGGTCTTCCTCTGTCTGTACAAGAGTCTCGTAAATAAAACTTCGCATACGGCCAAATAAGAAGTAGTCCATAGGAGTTGGATCACCTCGGCCGATCCATCTTACACCATAACGTCTGTTGATACGTCTCCGAAACGCACGTGAGAAGTGAGGTGGTGCACCGCATTCCCTGACGACCATTCATTGACCCAGCTTCCAAGAACGTGTTCAGTATGTTCTGTAGGAAGAACGCAGGGCACAGTTAGTTTGACTGAAAGTAGGTATGACACAATAACATGACCATCCAGAATACCTTCCCAAACGTTAATATCAAGCCAGTGCTGAAATCCCTGAATATGTGTGACAAGAGGGTTTGCGTCTGCCCAGACACAGCTTCTGTGAACAGAACTGGACGTGGAAACAGGGATGGGTCGATGCAACGATGCAGGAACCACACGCAGCAGAGAATGCGTTGTGAAAAATCGGCTGGATCCACCCTAAGGTTTATCCTTTGTAAGTGGAACAGATCAAATTGTTGCTCATTCAGAACGTCCGACCCATTACACGCGTAACTGTTCGAGTATTTGTTGACGGATTCTCTTCAACGCGATACAGTACATCTTCTTCAAATTTAGGCATGAGGTGTTTCATCGGACTTCACAATGCTGCCTCCTCAAGGTGAAGGTACCTGTTTCTCGCAACTGCTGCGTAACTCGGCCAAAAGTTTTGTACGATGGCGTACTACGTGGCGGAAAACGTTCGTGATACAGCCCCCTAGCAGATCTTCCATTACCTTGAGTTTTCTCATACACAAGGAGCATGCCCGAAAATTTCTAGCGAACCATGTTTACTGTATTGGAGACGCACAAGCACTGAATAGGTCTCTCAGCAAGGCAGACGTTAAGTGACATCAGGTGACCGTCGGCCCAAGTAGTACACATCATTTCTACCCTACTGCACTCCAGGAGAAGCAACTCTGAGACTTTCCTCTCTCCCTCTACAGACATGGATGCGTTACACATGTAAACTGAAACTGTCGTAGAAGAGACATTACATTTCAGGACATGTGTTCCTATTCAAAATACTATTTATTCACCACCGTTTGTAACGGTATTTCGCAATACCCTGTGTAAGTTTTCACATATTAACATCACGCCTTGTTCGTGCTGCCTGATGGCACGAAGAAGAGTTTTTTTTATGTAAACCAAAATGGGCTTATTATTCATTGGAGTCATCCTCGCGTAAAAAGGTAAGTACAAATTCAGTAACTACAGCAGGTAAAAGTTACTCGCAGTAATAACAAGGTACGTGCCAAATAAGAAACGTGATGAAAAATGTTGACAAACGTCTCAGACACAAGTATGCAAAGTCTTGTGAAAACTTAACGAAAATTCAAAATATCATACTCCATAACTGTAAGAGATTGTCTGAAAGTACCTACGTTCATACGAAGCTAGAGAATTCTTATTCATTCATGTGAAATATTATACGAATAATGCTTGTCTCTGTGTGGCTTCGAAAGTATTTATAGCAACGAGCATACCACTATATCCCCATTACACAAGGACTGGCTATTCATAGGCGGTATTAGCCTTAATTAGCAATTGCTCCAATTTTTCAGTTAGCAGTTGCTCAGATTTTTCATCCATCCCGATTCATTAGTTTCATGAAAGATTTTACTCAGTGATAGCTGAGAAACATATGTTATAACATTTCTCCTAAAACCAAACCTATTAAAGATACTTAAGGTATTGAAGATAAATGTGGAATGAGGTAATTTCTTCCGTAAATATTTAGATTTCTATGGTTTCCCTAAATCATTTAACAGAAAAGACATCTGATTCCTTTCTAAAGCCTACAGTCATTCATAGCTTCTTCTTGGCAAATCTGATGTTTTGTCCTATTCCTAATATCCTCGTTGTCTATGGAACGCTAAATCATTCTTACAGTTTATAACCCAAAATTAAGAACCCACTGCAAAACTTTCATCTCTATAGAGGATGGCTTTCTGAGAGACTAACAATGCCATATTTGAAGTTCACTTTTAAATATGTAAACGGCAAACCTTATGACGGTTTTGTCACACCTACGCATTCGAACCACACCTGGGCATCGATGCGTTCATTGAATGGTGGTCGTGTGACACATTTCCTGCAATTTGTTTGCCTTAAAGTGTATGTCTGCAGTTTGGATGTTAGGGCCTCTCTTATAAGGTGTTCCTGTACTCAGTAGTAATACATCGTTCTGGGAAAACCAATGCTTTGCGAATCGCTGTTTGTTAGGTTTATTTGTTTGATCCACTGTCCTCTATCCGACCTACATTAGTCAGACACCCTGCAGTTCGTTCTGCATATTATGGTTAGCTGTATTACTATCTGTTTGACGACTCAGCGGGATAGCTACTTTGAACTGAAGATATCCGGTACATCATGCAACACATGAGTCATTAATATAAACTGAACATTGGCATGATTGTGGTAGTAGCAATATAGACGTGAAACAAGTACAGGGTCTTTCTGTAACACGATCTTGGTTCACTGCCAGAGCACTGCAATTTTATTAGTCCATCATCTCGCTTTCTCATTGGCTGATTTTTAGTCTTCCACGTTTTTATTTATCATTTTTTTTTCGTAGTTAACAGAAGCAGATTTCGTCACATTTTGGTTCTGATTAAGACTTCTCGCGTGTACTGCAGTCTTTGAATTCCTTTGTAAATATGTTTCTCGTTATCTGACTGCGTTTTGATCGCATCCGTAATATTGGATAGAGTAAATGATATCATATTTGTTTCTGTTTCACATAAAATAGAAGCCGTTTACTTTGCATGGTGTTCTGTAGACTTACGGGTAGCTATTACTGCTTACGATTCTGTGTGTGAACCGTTAGATTTAAACGCATTTTAACCATATTGATTTCCATATACATTATTTTTCTATGCATTCATTTTCCGTACTGTCTCTAATTTAATGGAGAACTCCATGTTAGCAGAATTTGACAATATCGGTGTTCAGCTTTATTGCATCTTGTCTCGCAATGAGTATGTAATACAGCTTTCAGTGGTGTTGCTTCTTGCCACACAGTGCCATGCATTTCGCTGTGGCTTGCACAGTTGGGATGTAGATGTAGATCAGTAGGCCATGCGCTTTGTAGTCTTGGTGACTAGAGCATTCAAATGAGAAAAATATGAAAGTTATTACCCAAATGTTTCACACCTTATTATTAAGTACTAGAAGCACTACATTTTATCATAATTCAGTGAAACTTCAGGAGGCCTCTATCAAATGCGACAGAGAGAAAAACCGACGGAAGAAAAACAGAATACGAGCTATAGACTTGCAATGCATTTGAATCGAGCGGCTCACGCTTATTCGTGAAAAGTAAAAAACAGACGTGAATCACAGAATAATATGCACCGAATACCGCTTCTACTTCATATGAAACAAAAACAAGTATGGAATGATTTACCCCACACAGTATTACGGGTGGGAGCAAGAATTAAGCAGATTACGAGTAACATATTTACAATGCAATTCAAAGAGTGTAATACACAAAAGGAGGTCGTTATCAGGCACAATTTTCAGTTTGTAATCGCCATACGGTCGAAATTGCAACACAGGATTTTACAGACAAATGAAAAATTTTAACAATTGAAATTTGTATTTCGCAAAACTAGAATACAGATTATCACGCCACATGTTTCCCAAATCGTAGGTGAATCTGCCAGCACACTCAGAATGCCACTGTCGGTCTCTGTTTCCATATCGTAAGGTGAGCCTTGCACCTCTGATATTTTGGTGTTTTGTGAGTAGTAGTCTGTATAGGTCCTCGGAGATGCTGACTGCACCACACAACAATGCTTCCTTTTGGAACCATAATGCTTCAATCATTGATTGAATTTTGGGAACAATCAGTGTTGGCATTTTGGGCTTTGTAACTATTTGCCTTTTTAAAGCGTGGGTTAATCGAAATCATGGGCCAAACATAAGACTATTGTTATTCGTACTTTGGCATAATATCGCGTCATCTAAATTACTGAACATTCAAGATCAATGGTTGTCAATCAGCTGCCCTCGGGCCGTATGCGACCCGAATCAGGTATTCCTACTGCTCACGGATCTCAGCCATATTTTGTAGCAGTATGGATTTAGCAACTAAAGTAAAGAAATGTCAACTAACTTTAAGAACTTCTTAAGGGTATCCACAGGACATGTGGCCTGTAATTGAAGAAGTGTCATGATGATCTCTCCATTGGCAAAAGATTCCGGAATAGTCCCCCATTCTGATCTCCGGGATCCGGGAGGGGACTGCCAAGGGGGAGGTTACCATGAGAAAAAGATTGAATAATCAACGAAAGCATAACGTTCTATGAGTCGGGGCGTGGAATGTCAGAAGCTTGAACGTGGCAGCGAAACTAGAAAATCTGAAAAGGGAAGTACAAAGGCTCAACCTAGATATAGTAGGGGACAGTGAAGTGAAGTGGAAGGAAGAGAAGGATTTCTGGTCAGATGAGTATCGGGTAATATCAACAGCAGCAGAAAATGATATAACAGGTGTAGGATTCGTTATGAATAGGAAGGTAGGGCAGAGGGTGTGTTACTGTGAACAGTTCAGTGACCAGGTTGTTCTAATCAGAATTGACAGCAGACCGACACCGACAACGATAGTTCAGGTATACATGCCGACGTCGCAAGCTGAAGATGAACAGATAGAGAAAGTGTATGAGGATATTGAAAGGGTAATGCAGTATGTAAAGGGGGACGAAGATCTAATAGTCATGGGCGACTGAAATGCAGTTGTAAGGGAAGGAATAGAAGAAAAGGTTACAGGAGAATATGTGCTTGGGACAAGGAATGAAAGAGGAGAAAGACTAATTGAGTTGTGTAACAAGTTTCAGCTAGTAATAGCGAATATCCTGTTCAAGAATCACAAGAGGAAGAGGTATACTTGGAAAAGGCCGGGAGATACGGGAAGATTTCAATTAGATTACATTATGGTCAGACAGAGATTCCGAAATCAGATACTAGATTGTAAGGCGTACCCAGGAGCAGATATAGACTCAGATCACAATATAGTAGTGATGAAGAGTAGGCTGAAGTTCAAGACATTAGTCAGGAAGAATCGATACGCAAAGAATTGGGATACGGAAGTACTAAGGAATGACGAGATACGTTTGAAGTTCTCTAACGCTATAGATACAGCAATAAGGAATAGCGCAGTAGGCAGTACAGTTGAAGAGGAATGGACATCTCTAAAAAGGGCCATCACAGAAGTTGGGAAGGAAAACATAGTTACAAAGAAGGTAGCTGCGAAGAAACCATGGGTAACAGAAGAAATACTTCAGTTGATTGATGAAAGGAGGAAGTACAAACATGATCCGGGAAAATCAGGAATACAGAAGTACAAGTCGCTGAGGAATGAAATAAATAGGAAGTTCAGGGAAGCTAAGAAGAAATGGCTGCAGGAAAAATGTGAAGACATCGAAAAAGATATGATTGTCGGAAGGACAGAATCAGCATACAGGAGTCAAAACAACCTTCGGTGACATTAAAAGCAACGGTGGCACCACTAAGAGTGCAACGGGAATTCCACTGATAAATGCAGAGGAGAGAGCAGATAGGTGGAAAGAATACATTGAAAGCCTCTATGAGGGTGAAGATTTGTCTGATGTAATAGAAGAAGAAACAGGAGTTGATTTAGAAGAGATAGGGGATCCAGTATTAGAATCGGAATTTAAAAGAGCTTTGGAGGACTTACGGTCAAATAAGGCAGAAGGGATGGATAACATTCAATCAGAATTTCTAAAATCGTTGGGGGAAGTGGCAACAAAACGACTATTCACGTTGGTGTGTAGAATACATAAGTCTGGCGACATACCATCTGACTTTCGGAAAAGCATCATCCACACAGTTCCGAAGACGGCAAGAGCTGACAAGTGCGAGAATTATCGCACAATCAGCTTAACAGCTCATGCATCGAAGCTGCTTACAAGAATAATATACAGAAGAATGGAAAAGAAAATTGAGAATGCGCTAGGTGACGATCAGTTTGGCTTTAGGAAAAGTAAAGGGACGAGATAGGCAATTCTGACGTTACGGCTAATAATGGAAGGAAGGCTAAAGAAAAATCAAGACACTTTCATAGGATTTGTCGACCTGGAAAAAGCGTTCGACAATATAAAATGGTGCAAGCTGTTCGAGATTCTGAAAAAAGTAGGGGTAAGCTATAGGGAGAGACGGGTCATATCCAATATGTACAACAACCAAGAGGGAATAATAAGAGTGGACGATCAAGAACGAAGTGCTCGCATTAGGAAGGCTGTAAGACAAGGCTGTAGCCTTTCACCCCTACTCTTCAATCTGTACATCGAGGAAGCAGTGATGGAAATAAAAGAAAGGTTCAGGAGTGGAATTAAAATACAAGGTGAAAGGATATCAATGATACGATTCGCTGATGACATTGCTATCCTGAGTGAAAGTGAAGAAGAATTAAATGATCTGCTGAACGGAATGATCAGTCTAATGAGTACACAGTGTGGTTTGAGAGTAAATCGGAGAAAGACGAAGGTAATGAGAAGTAGTAGAAATGAGAACAGCGAGAAACTTAACATCAGGATTGATGGTCACGAAGTGAATGAAGTTAAGGAATTCTGCTACCCACACAGTAAAATAACCAATGACAGACGGGGCAAGGAGGACATCAAAAGCAGACTGGCTACGGCAAAAAAGGCATTTCTGGCCAAGAGAAGACTACTAATATCAAATACCGGCCATAATTTGTGGAAGAAATTTCTGAGGATGTATGTCTGGAGTACAGCATTGTATGGTAGTGAAACATGGACTGTGGGAAAACCGGAACAGAAGAAAATCGAAACATTTGAGATGTGGTGCTACAGACGAATGTTGAAAATTTGGTGGACTGATAAGGTAAGGAATGAGGAGGTTCTTCGCAGAATCGGAGAGGAAAGGAATATGTGGAAAACACTGATAAGGAGAAGGGACTGGATGATAGGACATCTGCTAAGACATGAGGGAATGACTTCCATGGTACTAGAGGGAGCTGTATAGGGCAAAAACTGTAGAGGAAGACAGAGATTGGAATACGTCAAGCAAATAATTGAGGACGTAGGTTGCAAGTGCTACTCTGAGATGAAGAGGTTAGCACAGGAAAGGAATTCGTGGCGGGCCGCATCGAACCAGTCAGTAGACTGATGAAAAAAAAAAAAAAAAAAAAAAAAAAAAAAAAAAAAAATATGGGTGTTGTTCTCCTGCTCGGTAACAAAGAAAAATACCGGGATCGTAATATTCGTAATATTTTAATATGTGATTAACTGCCTTTGGTAAACTGGGCTATGAGCTATTCTATTGGCGGCTCACTACATATCAAATTAAGTATGTTATCAGTTAATAGATATTCGCTCTTCGTCTCGCGGTAGTGTCTTTGATTAGGAATCAAAACGTCCTTGGTCCCAGTTCGAACTCAACCGCTGTTTAATTTTCGAACAAAAATTATGAGACTTCAGGCATAAGAAATTAGCCTTATTCAGCCATCAGCCTCATCAAAGGGGCCGAAGGAGTGGTCAGAAGTTCAGGGCTGAACGATCAGCAATGACCAACGGCATAAGGATGTACAAGGCGGGATATGTAGCCTGTAATTGAAAAAAAAGCTGTATGATGATCTTTCAACTGGCATAAGATTCGCGAATAGTCCCCTGTTCGGATCTCCGGGAGGGGCTTCCAAGGGGAAGGTAACCATGAGAAAAAATTGGACGGAGCGTGGAAGCTAGAAAATCTGCAAAGGGAAACCCTAAGTCTCAGTCTTGATATTAAGAGCGCAATGAACTGAAATGGAAACAAGATAAGGAATCGTGGTCGCATGAGTACAGGGTAATATCAACAGCGGTAGAAAATGGCCTAACTGGAGAAGGATTCGTTGAATAGGAAGGAAGGGCAGAGAGTGAGCTACACTGAACAGGGATGTTCTATTCAGAATCGACAGCAAAAAGACGTCGGAAGATGAAGAGACAGAGAACATACAATATTGAACGGCAAGTAAATGGAGAATAAAATGTAACAGTCGTGGGGGGGACAGGAATATGGTTGTAGAGGAAGGAGTAGATGAAAAAGTTTTGGGACGCTGTGTATTGGGTATTAGAAATGACAGAGAAGAAAGACTGAGTAACTAAGTTCTGCAATAAATTTCAGCAAATAATTGCGAATACTCTGTTCAACAACCACAAGAGGTAGACGCTGAAAAGACCAGGAGATGCAGGAGGATTTCAGTTAGATTACATCATGATCAGGCAGATATTCCGAAATCAGATACTGGACTGCAAGGCGTACCCAGGAACAGATATAGACTCAGATCAAAATTTAGTAATGATCAACAGTTGGCTGAAGTTTAGGAGCCTAATCAGAAGGAAACAATGCACAGAGAAGTGAGACATGGAAGTATTAAGTAATAATGAGAAACGCTTGAAGTTCTCCAGAGCTATAAATACTCCGTTAAGGAATAGCGCAATCGGCAATTCAATTAAAGAGGAATGGCCATCTTTAAAAAGGGCAATCACAGAAGCTGGAAAGAGAAACAGACGTACAAAGAAGGTAACCACGGTGATACCATGGGCAACAGAAAGTATACTTCATTTCATCGATGGAAGGAAATTATACAAAAACATTCACGAAAAATCAGGAATGAAGAATTATAAGTCACTTATGAACGAAATAAATCAGATGTACGGGGAAGCTAAGGTGAAATGGCTGCGTGAAATATGTGAACAGTTTGAAAAAGAAATGAGTATCGGAAGAACTGAATCAGCATACACGAAAGTCAAAACATTCTTCGGTGAAATTAAAAACAATATTAAGAGTGCAGTGGGAATTTCAATGTAAATGCAGAGGAGAGAGTGGATAGGTGGAAAGAGTACGTTGAAGGACTTTATGAGGCGGAAGACTTGTCTGACGCCGGCCGGTGTGGCCGTGCGGTTCTAAGCGCTTCAGTTTGGAACCGCGTGACCGCTACGGTCGCAGGTTCGAATCCTGCCTCGGGCATGGTTGTGTGTGATGTCCTTAGGTTAGTTAGGTTTAAGTAGTTCTAAGTGCTAGGGGACTGATGACCTCAGCAGTTAAGTCCCATAGTGCTCAGAGCCATTTGAACCAACTTGTCTGACGCCGTGATAGAAGAGGAAACAGCAGCCGATGTATAGCAGACAGGGGACCCAGCATTATAACCAGAATTTAAAAGAGCTTTGGACGACTTACGTTCGAGTATGGCAGAAAGGATCGATAACCTACTGATATACCATCTGACTTTTGGGAAAAAGTCACACAGTTCCGAAGATAGCAGGAACTGACAAGTGCCAGACTTATCGCACAGTCAGTTTAACTGCTCATGCATCCAAGTTGCTGACAAGAAATATATAGAGAAGATTGGAATGACGATCAGTTCGTCTTTATGAATGGTAAAGGTACCAGAAAGCCAGTTCTGACTCCGCGGTTGATAGTGGAAGCAGGACTCAGGAAAAATTAGGGCGGGTTTATCAATTTGTCGACCTGGAAAAGGCGTTCGACTGTGTCAAATGCCACACGATGTTCGAAATTCTGAGAAAAATAGGGGTAAGCTATAGGGAAAAAGTGTATAATATACATTGTGTACAAGAGCCAAGAAGAAACTGTAACAGGGCAAAACCGAGAACAAAGTGCTCGAATTAAAAAAAGGTGTAACACAGGGATGCAATATTTCGCCCCTACTGATCAGTCTGTACCTATATGACGTAGTAACTGTGTAAGTAGGCTGTTTAGGTTTTTTTATTGGTAACGCCACCTCTGTATGAAAATCACTGGCTGTGCTGTGTGCAGTCTGTGGCTGCTTTGCATTGTTGTAATACTCGCCATTGTAGTGTTGGGCAGCGGCAGCTGGATGTGAACAGCGCGTAGCGTTGCGCAGTTGGAGGTGAGCCGCCAGCAGTGGTGGATGTGGGGAGAGAGATGGCGGAGTTTTGAAATTTGTCATGAACTGCTATATTTATATATGATGATATCAAGGTAAATACATTGTTTGTTCTCTATTAATATCTTTCATTTGCTAACTATCCCTATCAGTAGTTAGTGCCTTCCATAGTTTGAATCTTTTATTTAGCTGGCAGTAGTGGCGCTCGCTGTATTGCAGTAGCTTGAGCAGCGAAGATTTTTGTGAGGTAAGTGATTTGTGAAAGGTATAGTTTAATGTTAGTCAGGGCCATTCTTTGGTAGGGAATTTTGAAAGTCAGATTGCGTTGCGCTAAAAAAATATTGTGTGTCAGTTTAAGCACAGTCATGTATAATTGTTTAAAGGGGACGTTTCATATGTCGACCCTTAGCCGAGGATACCTCACTGGAATCTTCTGATTTTTTCTTGTAGTTTGTGTAATTAGTATTGCTATTGTTTATTGCTAGCGCGTAATTGTAGAGAAAATCTCCTTTGTAGTTGCAGTCTTTCATTGTTGTACAGTAAAACAGTTGTGGCATGCATGTAGATTTGCACCAAGTATTTCGCAGCTGCAATTAACTAGATATTATTTTCAGTGTTATGTTAATGTGTTTTCTTATTTTTGATCTTCAAATTGTGTTTTTCTGTGTTGTCGTGTGAAATACTGTGACAATAATGGCGTGTGAAAAACGTAATACTAGGCTACAAAGTAAACGGAGAAATGACAGTGAAAATGAAAGCAGTGTGTTAGCGCCACAGAGTAATGAATTAACTAATGTTCAAAGTAGTAATTTGGTAATTGTGCATAGGGAAATGGAGCGAGCGGCAAACAATGGTGTAGACAGTGAAACAATTAGAGAACAGGGAAGCATTATCGATCGATCGGTCGGCAACAGCTCGCCTCAGGCATCGGAAATGACAGGAAACAATCTCGCAAATACTGTAGATTCAGGTTTTAGATCCTCACCGTTTTCTCAGATAAGTCAAAACACATTTTCTGCTTGTCAAAATGTGAATGTTTCCGGTGCAAATTCACTGCCGAAAAGCACTGAGGAACATGTTCCAGACACCAGTGCATTGTTATTACAATTAATACAGCAAATGGGACAAACACAGCAAAAGCTTCAAAAGTTAGACACAATGGAACAAAATCTTCGAAAGTTAGATACAGTGCAACAAAATCTTAAAAAGTTAGACACAGTGGAACAAAATCTTAAAAAGTTAGACACAATGGAACAAAATCTTCAAAAGTTAGACACCACACTTGAACAAACACGTGAAGATTTAACTACTGAATTACATAACATTGAATCGAAATGTCAAAAAGTCTGTAATGACGTAAAAACACAAATTTGTGAGCATTTTCAACCTATTTTTTCGCGGCATGAAAATGCATTACACAATCACGAAGCAGCCATAAAAGAACTGCAAGCCATTGTTCATGAAAATCATGAGACCTTGTGGGCTAAAATTGACTCAGTTGCATCTACCGATTCGGTTACACAACTTGCAATAACTCAGGAAATCTTAAAGGACACAGTAGATTCGATTTCAACACAAATGGACACTCTGAAACTTGGTTCAGAAAAACACACTGAGGAAATGTGTTCACTATCGGAGAAAGTAGCCGAACTTTCGGATCAGGTCACTAACTTATCTACAAAGGTAGATGATGATCTGAATGACACAAGACCTGTAGCCTTCACTGACATAGAAGAGTATGAACAAATTAGAAAATTCAAACAGAATCAAAATCAAATCAATACACAGTACAAAAGAGAAATCCGGGAAGTACAAGATCAGCTGACACAGGTAATACAAGAATTACGTATTTCAGAGGATACTCGCGCTCCAGTACGGGAAGAGGGACACAGAAATACGGGACAGCCACAAAATAATAACACAGGGCATTTCGGAAGTTATGAAAGAAATTGGCAATGTGCACCGAATTTTGATATGGAACGGCCGACACGACCTAACAATGACCGATATGCGACTCGCCGACATGATGATTTTGACTATAAGCTGTTCATTACTACACGTAAATTCAGAACATTTAAGAATTCTGGCAACGACATTCATCCACAAGCATGGCTCCATCAATTCTCGCATTGTTTTCCTCCCAACTGGTCGTTAGAACACAGATTAGAATTTATGTGTGGCTACTTGGAGAATGAACCAGCTGTAAGAATGCGATCGGTAATTCACGATTGCCACAGTGAAGGAGAGTTTTACCATGCCTTCCTCTCAGCATATTGGTCTCAAGCCACACAAGACCGAGTAAAACATAGCATCATAATGATGAAACGTTTCGAACAATCTGAATTTTCCAGTCTTATGAAATATTTTGAAGACATGTTGCATAAAAATCAGTATCTTTCAAACCCATACAGCCCCTCAGAACTCATCCGCATTTGCTTAATCAAACTGCCTGAACATTTACGACATATTATTTTGGCAGGACGTTGCAAAGACGACATTGAAGCATTTCAGGGACTTTTACAAGAATTAGAAATTGACACCGACAATCGCGGAACGTGAAACCAGGAACACAACAATTACAGGTCACATCCGTCGCAATTCCGCGATGAAAGAAGTAATAACTTGACACGACAAGGCTATTCTCACAACACAAATCGTGACCAAAACAGACACCACCCGCATGACAACCGTTGGCAGAGTAGTAATAACTACAGGGAAAGATCACCTCTCCGTGGAAACGACTATCACAGAGACAATAAGAGAAACAGACAATATGGGAACCAAAATAAATACTATCAAGGGAGACAGAATAACTTTAGACGCAACGGACCAGCGCGCAGTTACGATTCAGGGAGAAATTCTCCACCATGTGACCGACAAGAAAAAAACTATGGAATCTACCGACATGACGACAGACGATATGATCGTAACGACAGACCTGAATTGCATCAGAACTGGCGGGATTCAAACAGAGCAGGGCCCTCTCGTCACGGTGAATTTGTAGAAGTTAGGTCTCCAAATCCCAATATCGACGAGCGCCAACAAAGAGACAATAGGCAATGACTCACACCGCTGGCAGCAACAAAACGTACTTATGAAACTGAAGACGCAGCTGCCGTAGCTAGTAATTACGTAAAAATGGAAGACATTAGGGACATCTTACTCCAGGAACATGACGTAAAACTTAACAACATTGCATATCCTGTGATTCACATTACTGTAAATGACGTAAAATTTACGGCAGTACTTGACTCTGGCAGTCCCATTTCAGTAATTAGTGAAACAGCCTTTAGCAAATGCAACAAATCCAACGACTGCCCCACACTTCCGTTACGTAAGGTTAAATTACAAGGTGCAATCTTTGGAAAAAGTGTAGATGTACGCCAACAAACCAACTTAGAATTCTTTTGTCAAAGCCACAGCTTCTCTACGAACTTTCTTATTGTTCCATTATTGTCGACGGAAATTATATTGGGAGTAGACTTTTTGAATGAATTCAAAGCAATCTTAAACTTTCACGATGCTGAAATAAGTTTAGAGAAGGAAGGTAAGTCAATAGCTTTGAAATTTGAAGATTGGCTCTCAAACCATGACGAAGAAATCAATCGGCTTTACCTTCTGTTGGACAACAGTTCGGAATTTTCTACGGAACTACACACTAACAATCACTCTGCAAGAACTGACAGGGATGATATCGATGGCATATTTGAAATTAATGAGTTAATTCAGAATAAAATTCAAACAATTGAGAATTGTAATGACACTGATAGGCAGGACCTTTTTGAGATTTTACAAGAACATTCCACAGTTTTTACTCATAAAACAGGAACAATCAAGGGATTTCAATACCAATTTCGTGTTCGTGAGCATACTAAATTTTGTGTTAGACCATATGTAATTCCAGCACATTATAGGGACCGTGTTAGAACAGAAATACAATCTATGCTTGACGAGGGCATTATTGAGCCTGCAGTAAGCTCATACAACAATCCATTACATGTTGTTGAGAAGAAAAATGGATCGATCAGGCTTGTCTTAGATTCGAGACAAATCAATACGATCATTATTCCTGAAACAGACAGGCCGCAAACGTTGGAAGAACTTCTTAAAAATTTTAATGGTGTAAAAGTGTTGTCTTCCATTGATCTCAGATCCAGCTTTTATCAGATCGAACTTCATCCAGAATGTAGAAAATACACAGCTTTCCTTTGTTTCGGCGTTTGTTATCAGTTTCGGAAACTTCCCTTTGGTTTGAACATTTCTTCAGCAGCATTCATTCGTGGGCTAAATTTCATATTACCTGAGTTCTTAAAACGTCACATCACCTTTTATGTGGACGATATTCTAATAGCAGAAGCTTTATGGGAACTACATAAACGCATCCTCAACAGTTTGTTACGTATTTTTGCAGAATCTGAAATTACAGTTAACTTGGAAAAGTCTGAATTCGGTAGGACAAAGGTGAAGTTTTTGGGACATATTATTTCTTCTGAAGGCATTCAGCCGGATCCTGAAAAGTTAGAAGCAATCAGAGCCATTCCAGTTCCATCCACAAAAAGACAAGTCCGCAGTTTTCTAGGTCTCGTAAATTTTTACCGTCGTTTTCTGAATATGCAAATTCTTGTTACACCAAAACTTTGTTCTCTCACTGGGAAAAATACTATTTGGAACTGGGACGAACAAGCACAATTGGAATCCAATTCTTTGAAAGAAGCGTTACTTCACGCGCCAATCTTAGCTCATCCAGATCTGTCACAAGATTTCTGCCTTAGCACGGATTCTTCTAAAGTCGGTCTTGGTGCCCATTTATTTCAAGAAGCCATAGAAAATGACACTACCATTCAGAAAACCATTGCTTTTGCTAGCCGAGTGCTAACAAAATCTGAAAAAAATTATTCCGTTACTGAATTAGAAGCTTTAGCTATCGTTTGGGCATTTAACAAATACCGTTTCTTTCTTTCTGGTAAGCACGTAAAAGTATACAGTGATCATCGTGCATTACAATTTCTTATGTCTTCAAAATTAAATCATGACAGGTTAAAACGTTGGGCATTGTTTCTGCAAGAATTCCGCTTCACAATAGTCTATATTCCCGGCAAGGGGAACATTGTTGCGGACGCACTGTCACGCGCACCGGCTGGGCTTGAGAAAAGTACCACAGAAGGCAATCTCGAGAAAAATTTCAGTATTCTTTACATTCAGAAAGTCGCCTTTGAAAACGTCATCACCACATCTTTAAAGGACATTGCTCATGAACAAGATAAAGATCCGATTTGGAAAGACATCAAGAGCAAATGGCATGAAAAGACACACACACAGATTCGGCATTATTATCTGGTTAGAAACAACATACTGTTCAAACGCTGCACTGTTGATTACAAGCTATGGGTACTTTGCATTCCTGACGATTTTGTTAATAAGCTCATTTGGTACATTCATTTCAGCTACGCACATTTTGGTCCACGAAAATGTTATCATATTCTTCGAACGACTTGTTATTTTAACAATATGGAAAAAAGAATTCGAAGAGTTTTGTCTATTTGTAAACTTTGTCAAAAGGCGAAACCATCTACTGTCTCACATCGTGCTCCGTTGTTTCCTATTATTCCTTCTAAATTAAAAGAATTTGCTGCTGTTGATCTCTTGGGACCGCTTGTCAGAACATCCAATGGATTTTCGTACGTTCCAGTCGCTGTTGAACTTACTTCAAAATTTGTTTCTTTCACTCCGTTACGTAAAGCCACTGGACGATCTGTATCCAACGCCTTTGTTAAAAATTCCTTACGTGAAGTTGGCCACGTTGCTAAAGTCATTTCAGATAACGGACCACAATTTAGATCTGCTGTTTGGTCACGCACGCTTCGGAATCATAAAATCAAACCTGTTTTTATTTCATTGTACTCACCACATTGCAACCCGTCTGAACGGATTATGAAAGAAATCAATAAGCTTTGCAGACTTTATTGTCACAGAAAGCATCAGCATTGGGACAGATATCTACAATTATTTCAAAATGTGCTGAATGAAATGCCTCATGATTCCACTGCTTTACCACCTACTCTTGTACTGAAGAATGAAGAACCACCGAACAGAATCAGAGAGCTTGTACCTTTCCCGAATACACGTAAACTTCGACACAAAGACATAATTGAATTGGCTCTTAAAAATATAAAATCTGCAGCAGACAAAAGGAGAGAACTACACGGTAAAGCAAATGCAAAGAAATTATATATTGGTCAGAAAGTTCTCATTAAATCTCATTCATTGGCACATAAGAAGAAACACTTGAGTCACAAATTCTTTCTAGTTTACAATGGACCTTACAGAATCCGACGTATACCACATGATAATTGCGTTGAAGTTGAAACTCTGCGTACTAGGAAGAGTAAAGCTTTACACCACATTTCACATGTAAAACCGTTTATTGAAAGATAATGTGCTTTTTAACTTTGTCATTGCCATAAGACTTTTCACTTTACATTACTAGTATGCTTTGTCAGACTTAAGAAACTGTTAACATGCAACAATGTTTGAAGTTAAATATCCAGTCTAGAACCTAGGGAACATTTTTAAACAGAAATTACGAATGCATTGTTATAGTGAACAGACGACACAGTGTTGTATTTTTACAATCTTGCTTGTTAGTTGCACGATTATGGAACGACTATAAGGCTTACATACTTAGAACATTTACCAGTACTGCTAATGAGATTTTAATGCAACATTTTGGTTTACTTGAAAATATATTCTGGATTTAAAATACTTTCAGTGAGATACCAGATGGCACAGTGGTTAGTTTATGTGACAACTACATGGTTTTATCACGACGCTACTAATGAGTGACAATTTACAATGTTGCTTTTGCGGTGTATCTGTTTTATATCTGCACAGTTTTCTGTTTTATTCTGGAAAGTAAAACAGGTTTTAGTAGTAACTTTTGTGGTATAGCTACAATGAGACTGCCTTTTCCGTAGCACAACAATACGTTACAGCACAGTACTTTCCTCATCACGGGAATAAGCGTAATAACTAAGATATCTCTACGCAAAGCATTTCACTTTTGTGTATTATGAGGTAAGTACATTGACTTCTGCAGAACTTAGCTTTCGGAGGACGATAACTACGACACTTCCACACAGATTATTTTGCAACAAGACGCACATTTAGCGCTACAGTACACGTATTAGAGTGATTAATTTTGTACTTAAAACATTTATTTTTAAAGATTTTTGAATTACAAAGAAAGTTTTCCGTGATACATTTCATTCCATTGCTGTAATCTGTAACACCTGAGGGTATAATTACATTAATTCTCAGGGGGGTACACGCTTACTTTGTGTACCATGTTTGTGGCAACCACAAGGAACCCTAGCTAATATGGTATTTGCTTATACAACTTTACACATCGGTACCATATTTCTCTAACACACAAATTACACAGCTATCTGATCATTTAACTGAGAGATAAACATTTTTTTACTACATCAGTGACACATGTTTACGCAATACACAGTTGGGTAACTTCACACTTATGAAACTGTATTTTGTCTGTACTTTGTAAACTGTTTATATTTTTTCGGAATCATTGTGATACTATGAGAGCTTTGAATGATGTATTTGGTAAGGGAGCATGATTTTAAAGTACGTTTGAGGTAGATGACACTATTGAAATGAGCAGAGAATTTTTTTAGGTTTTGAAATTATTGCAGAAAGCTACGACGTTTTTGAGATTTGACTGAGGTGTTATGATGTTATTATTACGACGACGATGTGTACTATGCTGTTGAGATATGTTTATGATCAATAAGATGATGCTACCGTATATGAGGAATAAGAAGTATGTTGGAAACCAAGAATCGTACTTTAAGAGTTACGAAATGTGCGTAAATGCGTGACTGTATCACAATGTTGACGAATATTTTATTTGGACCCTTATATTTATAGGATTTTCTTTCTACAGATTTGCAACGCTAATTCTTGACCTGTGAAATATTTTTATGTGAGACTGTCACTGTAGCAGAAACTGCTGTCGTAAATATTTCGGTGACCACCTGCACGTAATGCGTCGCGGGCACCCACCTGGGCGACAGCCGCCCGAAAAAAAAAAGCCATTAGCCTTTCAGCGGCACAGGTAGAAAAAAAAAGGGGAGGCCATTATCCTCGGAAATATTCTTACATCTGCAAACCTGATAATGACAAGTGTCTTTCTACGAGAGTTGACAGCTACTGACTTACGAAATGCCACATAGCTATTGAATGATGTTTTTATGCTTTGGTTTGCGTAATTGCTTATTTCATTTGACATCTGTTTTCCAGCTGTGTTGCAGCATTGGTTTCATAAAATAAAATTAAATGCATTTGCTAATGTGAACACTTTCTGTCAACAGATCTATTAAATAATAATTTTGTGATCCACATTCTTCAAAAAGGGAGCACTTGGAAAGGAAAGAACAATAAGAAGGGACTAGTAACAGTAACTGCATACATAATATTCTTTTCAAGTACATGGTAATATTTCTTTTACAATAAGTTGTTGTGGTGCACCACTTTAATTACTTAGACATTAAGATATGATTATACATTTCCCTTATCTGCATTGTTATCTTTAGTGTACTATTTTTTCTGCTTGAGCTACGTCATGTTTAGATATAAGCTGCTGTTTGCCAGGCATAGTGCTACTGAACTTTAATTTGTGTTACTCTGCTAAGCCAGATTTATTTTTTTGTTTGCTGCGCATTGCCTCATATTAGTTGTAATGTTGAATTGCTTGGTAATTTAGATTTACTGTAGCTTGCTTTGCGATTTTCCATTTTTTTTATTGCTGTTTATATTAATTGTTTTATGTGCTGCTGCATTGCCTCGTCCCTTAGTTTAGCATCTGAGCTCAGTAGATTTAAGTTAGCTTAAGAGGGGGTAGACTATAGAAGAGAATGAGTTGCGATGAATTGGAAGAAATGCATTGAGAAGTTATACAAAAAAAGTACAGAAAACAGGTTTAGGTAGGATTTTCTTGGAAATAAATGTTGAGGTAAGAAATGTGTGAACATATAAATACAGAAAGCATGCTTAGATAGAATTTTTTTGGTGGAAACTAAGGATGAAATAAGAGGAAAGATATATGAAGTTTTGGGTTGGACTGCAGTACCACATGTTACACTGAAAACGAACCCTGTCCTTTCCTATTGGTGTTATCCCATTATGTGTTTGTGTACCCTTGTGTATTTGTTTTCTTCCTGTCTCTGTGTAGTTTCATAGAATTTTTTTTCTTTTAATATTAAGCTACATTCACTATGATGAGGAATACTGTTATCCTCGAATATAATTGGCATTAATAATATGTTATTTACTTTGTAAAGATGTTAGACATTATTAATTCTGTTCTGTTTAATGCTCATGTGTGAAGTTGATGTTTCAAAAGTTATTGTGATCTTTTATGTATGTACTCATGTCATAATTCCACTGATGTATATGTTAGTTCGATTCTTTTGTAAAGCCTGTACTACAAATGTTATCTGTATAGTTATGTTTTTAATGATGTATTTTGTACCTTTGTTATTGTATTCTTATGTTATAAAATTGTAATTGTCACCAGTTCATGATATTATTAACTTGTTAGTTACATTTCACTGCACGCGTTTCTGTTGGTCATAGTATATGGACAATATGTGAGAAGTTGGGACTGTTAGTGTTTGCACGTGTGTTAATAATTCAGCAAGGGACTGGATAACAGCATTGCTGGTTCTAAGGACAATTCCAAAAACTTTGTGAGTGCACAAGTGGTGGTTATGGACTTGCTATATTATCCGCAAGACTCTTCAATGGTGATTGTGCACCTGCACAGTCACAACAGATGGCTGCTGGCTATCTCTACAAGGACTACAGTGGGTCTGCATCTATGATGACCCACCAACGCCATTATTTCTACAAGTACTGCAGTGGGTCTGCAACTCTGGTGGCCCACCAATACCACAATCTCTACCAGGACTACAGTGGGTCTGCTCTGTGATGACCTACCTACCAATACTCTTCAAAATTTCGACTGACTCTGCTGTGGGTTTGCTCTGTTGTGGACCAATACCTGTCTGCATGTCAAGAGTCAGCACTGTCTTTCCGGTGGAAGGACAACACTACCTCTTCAAGATTGCATGGAAATCCACTACTTCCGTGTGCATTTTCTTTTACTGCTCTGACTTTGAGAGAAACACTGCAGTGTTACTGTGATGAATGATCTGGACTGTCTTTATGGACTGTGAGAAAATTTTAGCTTTTGACCAACATTGTATCAATAAGTGTGTGCATTTGATTTCTTTGTTATTGTAATTATGAAATTTTTTTTTCAAATCTGTATTGGCCACTGCCCAATCCAATTTGTAAAATTTTTTGTGGGGAGCATGGGGGCTATGTAAGTAGGCTGTTTAGGTTTTTTCATTGGTAACGCCACCTCTGTATGAAAATCACTGGCTGTGCTGTGTTCAGTCTGTGGCTGCTTTGCATTGTTGTAATACTCGCCATTGTAGTGTTGGGCAGCGGCAGCTGGATGTGAACAGCGCGTAGCGTTGCGCAGTTGGAGGTGAGCCGCCAGCAGTGGTGGATGTGGGGAGAGAGATGGCAGAGTTTTGAAATTTGTCATGAACTGCTATATTTATATATGATGATATCAAGGTAAATACATTGTTTGTTCTCTATTAATATCTTTCATTTGCTAACTATCCCTATCAGTAGTTAGTGCCTTCCATAGTTTGAATCTTTTATTTAGCTGGCAGTAGTGGCGCTCGCTGTATTGCAGTAGCTTGAGCAGCGAAGATTTTTGTGAGGTAAGTGATTTGTGAAAGGTATAGTTTAATGTTAGTCAGGGCCATTCTTTTGTAGGGAATTTTGAAAGTCAGATTGCGTTGCGCTAAAAAAATGTTGTGTGTCAGTTTAAGCACAGTCATGCATAATTGTTTAAAGGGGACGTTTCAACTGAAATAAAAGAGAAGTGAAAGATTCGAATTAAAATTCAAGGTGAAAAGAAACCAATGGTAAGATATGCTGGTTACGTTGCGATCCTCAGTGAAAATGAAGAAAAATTAACGGATCTGCTGAAAAGAATTAACAGTATAATGCGTGTAGAATATGGACGGAGGGTAAATCTTATGAAGATGAAAGTTGTGATACGTAGCCGAAATGAAAACAGTGAGAAACTTAAACTGAGAATAATTCACAGCAAAGTAGATGAAGTTAAGGACTTGCGCTACCTAGGCAGCAAAATAATCCATGGGAGGCTGAGTAAGGATTATATAAAAAAAGCATGCTAGCACTAGCAAGATTGCGTTCCTCACCAAGGAATGTTTACTAAGTCAAAGTTGACCTTAATTTGAGGACGAAATTTCTCAGAATGTACGTTTGTAGTACAGCCTTGTTTCGTAGTGAAACATGGACTTTATGGTGCCATTGTATGGTAGTAAAACATAGGCTGTGGGAAGACCAGAACAGAAAAGAATCGAAGCATTTGAGATATGGTGGTGCAGAAGGATGTTGAAAATTTGGTGGACTTACGAGGCAAGGAATGAAGATGTTCCCTGCATAATCGGCGAGGGAATGAGTAAATGGAAAACACTGACAAGAAAAAGGGACAGGATGGTAGGATCTCTGTTAAAACATAACGAAATAGTTTCCATGGTACTAGAGGGAGCCGTAGATGGTAAAAACTGTAGAGGAAGACGGAAATCGGAATACATCCAGCAGATAACAGCAGACTGCAAGTGCTACTCTGAGATCAAGAGGTTGGCACCGGAGAGGAATTCGTGGAGGGTCGCATCAGACCAGTCAGAAGATCGATGATTCAGAAAATATCAACAATAAGGTGGGTGCACAAGCGGTCCAAGGTGTCGCCCCACAATGTGAGTATTGGCTCTTGAGTAAAAAAGTTCGACGCACAGTGTTCTAGATAATCAAGAGCCTGCGATGGGATCTGTGCAGAAGGGTAGCGATAGTACCTTGAAAATGTTACGGATGATGGATATCTGTATAAACAAGAAGGAAACAAAGTATTACAACGAGCTGTACATGATCAGGTACAAAGTTTCATGTGTCTTATGACATGGATTACAACCCGCAGTTTCAGCCATGGAATTGGGTGAGGAAGCTCTCCAGGTTGCCTTTATTAACAATTTATGTTCATATGAGATACAGTGCCTACTATCGTAAGGTTCTTAGGCTGTAAACTCACTACATTGTAATTGGTTTTAGCGATAACTTTTTCCCTGAATCCACATGTTATGTAATTCTATTCATTTATTCACCATTTCCATAAATCAAAGATGATTTGCGAGCGGTAGATATATTAGCAATCGATTATCTCAGAAGGGAGGCTCTATGTTCATCACAAGCTAAATTTTTGTGTTGTAAAAGCAGTTTCCGTTGTAATAATACTGTTTTTTTACTCCCATTTTCTATATGAGCTTTCTTAGTTTGATTTAAATTTTCGTACCGTATTTAGTTTCACTTGTATAAACTGTCCCCAGAATAACTAAAACTTACTGGAACTCAGATAGTATTGCTTCCATCAGCTAATCCTTCATGGACTGATACGTGGTTACTAATCTAGCGAAGTGTCGTTGCTTTCATTGAAAAGCGTTCCACGACATATGGAAATACTACGATATAGCATATTTGTTTCAGATAAACGACGATTGATGTTAATTAATACATTGATACAAATACAACGATACTTTTTATGTTTTTTTAGAGTTTATATCTCCGTGATTCACTGAGTAATTTTTAAAATTGGTTCTCAGCGTCATTGAAAATCATAGAAAATTTCATCTGTGTCATAAGAATCCCTGTAATTGTGGCGTAGGACATTTTTGACGCCATGGGAACAATGTCATAAGCCACCTTATCAAAATAAAGCCGCTTCAAGTGAAGTTGGGGAGTTGTGGACAGTTCTGGAGAGTGTCCAGTTAGTCACGCCAGTAACTAGCAGACTGAATCTGATGATTCGACTCAAATAGCTTAACAGAATGGTGCCAAAAATGACTACGCGGTCAAGTTTGATGGTCTAGTTGAGAACCTCCGGACTCCACAGGGTTTGTATAACTACTGTTTTTGTCTGTCCCTTACGTGCCATGAGCGAGGTGGCGCAGTGGTTAGCACACTGGACTCGCATTCGGGAGGACGACGGTTCAATCCCACGTCCGGCCATCCTGATTTAGGTTTTCCGTGATTTCCCTAGATCACTTCAGTCAAATGCCGGGATGGTTCCTTTGAAAGGGCACGGCCGATTTCCTTCCCCATCCTTCCCTAATCCGAGCTTGTGCTCCGTCTCTAATGACCTCTTTGTCGACGGGACTTTGAACACTAATTTCCTCCACCTCCTTACATGCTTGGATCTATGGGGCAGACCTACATCAGTGCCACAATAAATATAAATAAACTCGTGGTAAATGAAGTTACTTCTTCATTCTCTTCTTTCCTTTATGTCTTGATTCTCCACATTTCTGTGATGTGAATAGCACTCTGAAAATAAGATTCTAAATACGATGCCCAGCTGAAACACCACGAATCTTCTTTGATTATAACTGGGATTTGGTGTAGCTACAGACACACAGTCACACTGATTATACAAGGTGTTACAAAAAGGTACGGCCAAACTTTCAGGAAACATTGCTCACACACAAATAGAGAAAATTTTTATGTGGACATGTGTCCTGAAACGCTTAATTTCCATGTTAGAGCTCATTTTAGTTCTTCCACCTACGCTCAATGGAGCACGTTATCATGATTTCATACGGGATACTCTACCTGTGCTGCTAGAACATGTGCCTTTAGAAGTACGACACAACATGTGGTTCATGCACGATGGAACTCCTGCACATTTCAGTCGAAGTGTTCGTACGCCTCTCAACTACAGATTCGGTGACCGATGGATTGGTAGAGGCGGACCAATTCCATGGCCTCCACGCTCTCCTGACCTCAACCCTCTTGACTTTCATTTATGGGGGCATTTGAAAGCTCTTGTCTACGGAACCGCGGTACTAAATGTAGAGACTCTTCGTGCTTGTATTGTGGACGGCTGTGATACAATACGCCATTCTTCAGGGCTGCATCAGCGATTCCATGCGACGGAGGGTGGATGCATGCATCCTCGCTAACGGAGGACATTTTGAACATTTCCTGTAACAAAGTGTTTGAAGTCACGCTGGTACATTCTGTTGCTGTGTGTTTCCATTCCATGATTAATGTGATTTGAAGAGAAGTAATAGAATGAGCTCTAACATGGAAAGTAAGCGTTTCCGGACACATGTCCACATAACATATTTTCTTTGTTTGTGTGTGAGGAATGTTTCCTGAAAGTTTGGCCGTACCTTTTTGTAACACCCTGTATACAGTCATGTCACATTATTGTGGTCACGGTGTGCAGTAACCACTTACATGCCAGATAAGGAAGCACTAGCTGTGGAGAGTATATAACGCGTGTCAGGGGACGTGGAAAACAGTGCAGTGGTTGCCATAAGACGCAAATTAAGCGATTTATCTGACGTCCAAATGGGCATGATCATTGGCTTTCGAGTCAAAGGTGGAATCATTTCCGAAAAGGCTAAGTTTATAAACTATTTGCGTGCTGCCGCTGTTCATGGCAAAATGGTACTGCCCATAACTGGCGCTAAGGCAAATGTGGCGCACCACGGGCAGTAGATGACAGGTGTGAACGAAGTCTGCGACGATGTGTACGAGCGACCAGACGTTCAAACATTGCGAAACTGATCGCCCAGATGAACTAACGGGTTACTAACAGTATCTCGTTAACAGTCGTTCACCGAACGTTCCTGCATCTGGGCTTTCGTAGGAGGCACCTTTTTCATGCACTCTTCCTGACTGCTGCTAATCGGCTGGAATATGCATGACAGTACCGCAACTGGAAGGCCACTGAGTGGCGACAGGTGGTCTTTTCAAATGAATCGCGTTTTGCGCTACATCGGACAAATAACCTTTGCCGTGTACGCGGGAAAGGTCTGAAAGCGAATACCCTGCCTGCAACAATCAGCGGATGAGTCCAGGCCAGAGGAATAAGGATTATGGTCCAGGGAATGTTTTCGTGGAATCTACTGGGTGATCACGTGATCCTAGAAGACGCATTGGAACACTACAAGTTTGTATTTATGTTTGCTACCAGCAGGACAAGGCAACGTGTCACACAGCTTGCAGTCTACGCACGGGGTTCAAAGACGATCAATACGAGTTTACCGTACTCCTCTTCATGTAGCAGTAGATTTTTGAATAATCAAAAGTCAAGTCCCCTCGTTCATATGGAATAACCGGCGAAATTTTGGGAGACGATAAAACAGCAAATCACTGAAGCCATAAACATAACTTGGACACACGAAGATATTCAGTGGGAATTCAAAGAAGTACTTCTGGCGGTCATTCCAACACAGACGAAGGCGAAACGCTTACCGAAGTTCAGGCTCTTCTTCCTTCTGAACTCTGATTATTAGATATGGCATAGAGCAATGGGGAATAGATTGCAACATGTGATGATGAAAATCAAAAACAAAGAACGGGACAGACTTTGTTCCAGGCAAGTCTGTAGGACACGTCGTGACCGATCATAAAAACTTGATAGGGAACGTCCACAACAAAAGTGATTGGAGCCATATTTTAAATTGGCATCTTTAAAGCGTTTGATAGAATAAGTCGAAGTTATCAGTTATTTGACCGCAAAAAGGATTTAGTCAAGAATTAGTCATCGTAGTTAAATACTATGCAGTTCCTCGTGCTCGGAAATTATGATAAAAGGTCAAATGACAGATTTCATGAACATAAATTTGTCAGTAAGGCATAGATATCCCTTCCCCATGATCGGGTAGCGCTGGAACCCACTTTGTTAGAAACAGAACACCAAATTACATCATTACACGTCTTTGGTGGTGATTTCATATGTAAATCTTATGCTGATGATGTGGAAAGTGCAGAAACGAACCACGAAAGTTTTGAAAATACCACAAAAACTCAAAGCTTGGAAAAGTCCAGACTTGAAGACAGGAGAATGGCAGCTGGATCATGTCTGTATGGATAAAAATTACCACAAGGTAATCTACAGAGTGAAAGTTCTGAGAGAGAGACAGATACAGGATCAGATCAATACATGATAAAAATGAGGATTAAATTCACACCACTGACAAAGAAAGTCTCACCTCCAAACGAAGAGAACCACTAACCCTAATAAACTAGTAAGTAACAATGAATACGAAGAATGTATAAGGAATATAAAAATACCAGCTGATCCAGAGGAAGTAGTCCTCAGTTAAAGCAAACTGCTGAACAGGTAGCCCCAGTAAATTCAAGGAAAAAGCACGTGAGTGTGATAAAACATTGGTATACGTGCACCGTGCCTGGTTAAGGTACCAGAGTCATAAAAAAGAATAATCACACTTACAACTAACTGAACAAAGAAAGGTAACCCAAAGAAAAGCGTTAAAAAATAATACGGGTGAAATAATAATACGGGTTAACCGCCAGTATCAAAAAGTTTTACTTCTAATGATAGAAACAAATAACAAGAAAACGAACTCAAGGGAATACTACAAAATATTTAGCAGACAACTACGAAGGCAACACCCTCAATGGATAAAAATAATAAGATGGCCCATAGCGGTGGAAGAGGTACTGAAATATTAGCAGGAACATTTAAAACACTTCTAAATTTCGAAGATCGCCGAGAACTATTTCAAATAAACGCAGATATCCCTAATAAAACACTAGTAGTAAATGTAAATCCATCCGCAATGCATGAAGTCAAGAAAGCTTTGAAAGACTCAAAAACTACAAATAAAATGGCGGAGATCAAACATTGGAGGAATTTTCCGAACATACAGCAGATCCAGTGAAGATATAATTACGACAGTATATAATGAAAATCGCTAAAAGAGGAAAACTGCCAGAACTTTGGACTAGGGCTATAGTCCATTCATTACACACAAAAGGAAATAAAACAAATCCATACAACTATAGAGAAATTTCCCTTTTGTATGTCACATATAAAGTCACGTCAAGACTTCTCTACAATCTTTGTAAAGATCAACTTGAACTGGAGCTAGGAGAATGCCAAGGAGGATTTGGACACTGGAGAAGCTGCCCAGTAAAGAAACCATTTCTAAACTGGTAATGCATTACTGCAAAAGGAGGCAAAAACATGAACCAATAATATTTCTAGCCTTGGAAAAATCTTTCGTCCACATATCTTCAATGGTGAAGATACTAAGGAATTTTGGTCTCCATTCCAAATTATTAAAAATCGTAAACTTCACTTTAACAAACCAGAGATGTACCAGTTCTCCTTCCACCTTGCCAACCTCTTTCTCCGCCACAACCATTAAAGCAGCTCAGTCTGCCTAAGGGACACACAACAGTACGTGTATGCTGAAGCACAGTGGTTAACTTAGACCAGCTTGGGTTTACGCAGGCCTCTCAAGCTTCACAGTATCCGTTCAGCCTGCTCCGTCTTCCAGCAGGTTGCGCTGTCAATCCAACTTGACTAAAGAAAAGCTTGGTATATGTTTATCATAACGTTGGGAGCAGCAAAATGAGAAAACCAACTAAAGATGATTAAGGAGAAGTTAAGAACTGGGGAATGTATACTAGTCACCCGAAGTCCAGCAGGGGAAGATTTTTCGTGCGTTTATGAGGCAGCTTCAAAAAATTTGGTAGGTGTCTCGTAATGCAAATATTTTAGAAAGTTACGAACACTCATTCGGAAACCTAGAGTTCGTTACAACATGCATGTAAATTTGACCAGCAGTTTCCTCACCCCATGAGTATTTTGAAAGAGCACAAACACTTAGTGGCTGTTAAGTCTTTGGAAATATGTGCTCAGGACTTGAACTGTTTAGCAGTTTATAGACTTCCTAAAATGAAGGCAATCATTAACTGAAATTGAGAAGAAAATATGTCTCAGTGGATGTCATAAACCACATTCTGGTGGTATGGAAACTAATTCAAAGGGAGCTTAATTTGAGAATAAAGCTTCTTGTTTCAGATATGTCCTTTTAGATTAACATTATATGAAAAACGATTTTCATATTTGTTAAAATGTGTTTGGGGAATTTAGAATGAACTATTTTTGCCAATTAAAATGAATTAAGCGAACCTCCAGTAGACATCGTGGAAAAAGTAATTAAAATTTGTATAACTTGGGTCGTATTTTGCTGAAACACACTAAGGTTACCACTACTAGACTTCCATAACCTTACTTTAGTTGTCTTTGCTGCATTATAGGTATCTCCTTGCTCTTAGGTGCAAAGGACTTCGAATTTCAGAGATCGTTGTGCTTACTACTGGAAACGTGTATTGGAGTTTACCTCATGATGGTTCCAATTGATAGCCAGAACTTTTGGAAATAGGGTAAAGTTACAGAGAGGACGGTTCGTATCAAAATTAATAAATAAGCCCATTCTGGTAAAAGGAAAAAATCCAGAAATAAAATAAAAACTGGAAAGAAGAAAATCCAAATAAACTTACATTATTTGGGATTCACAGATGACTAACATTCAGTAAGTCAGAAATCAAATAACAAGCCTGCAAAATACAGTAAAATGTAGGACTTCAGTTATCATTAGAAAAGACTGAAATAATGATAGCAGACCCGCTATTAATTAACCACACAACTGTAAATAACACGTAAGTAAATATAGTGGAACAATTTAAATACCTAGGAGAAATAGCAACATACAACGTGGACGAAACACATACATGGCAAGAAATAACTAACAAAATGATAAAAGCTCAAAAATTATTATGCTGTACATACGATGAAACTGTTTGTCAATAGAAACTAAAATTAAAACATTAAAAGACCGAGGTTCAAACAGAGGTGACATACGATAGTGAAACTATTTTCAAAGTCACCTAGAAAAGCAAACTCGACCACCATGCATAAACAACACATACAAAAACGGACAATGACGGTTAGTGTGAACCGAAGTGTGTGCAGCGAAATGGAGCCCAAAAGAGATACCTTTTCGTCGGTCACTTTATAAGGACATTAGAAACCAAATTACTTAGGAACAAGCCGGCCAGAGTGGCCGTGCGGTTCTAGGCGCTACAGTCTGGAGCCGAGCGACCGCTCCGGTCGCAGGTTCAAATCCTGCCTCGGGCATGGATGTGTGTGCTGTCCTTAGGTTTGTTAGGTTTAATTAGTTCTAAGTTCTAGGCGACTGATGACCTCAGAAGTTAAGTCGCATAGTGCTCAGAGCCAGCCACATAGGAACATTATAGAGAAACTTTGCAAGGTTAAGAAGTAAGTAGGATGGGAAAAGGAAATCAGGGAGGACATGAAAGAGCTGCAATTAACGTTGGACTGTGATTCTAGAGTTTCTCCCGGCGTATTTGATAATCAAAATATCCACGGGTGTGCTGCCGGTCTATAGTGTCCAACGGGCACAATATTTCGGCGATCATACATGTCGCCATCGTCAGGTCAACTGACGGACTGAGCTCCTGTGAACGTGCCGGCACGGAGATCCGTACGCTATGGCTGCTCAGAGGGAACTGGGTTCGGTCGCGGCGGCGGCATATTTAAATACCCTCTGCCCGCGGAGCGCTCCCTCTGCCGTCCGCGCCCCGCGCCACGGTCGCGCGGTGGAACAGATTGCGACGGCGTCTGAGATGACGTCGATGTGATGGCTCTGTCCGCCGTGGTCGTCACAACTATACGTTTGCTCGACTTACTCTTGATTAACCCAATCGCTGGTTCCCAAGCCTTATATACGTGGAAGTCAAGACATGCCTAAAAAGTTCAGTGGTCTTCTCGTCGTTTCCTTGTTTACGAGCGAACCCCTGCGAGAGTCACTAAAATTGATTAGTCAGAAGTTTGACGAGAAGACCACTGAACTTTTTAGGCATGTCTTGACTTCCACGTATCTACTTTTTAATGGAGAATACTACGAACAAACGGAGGGAGTCGCCATGGGTAGCCCAATCTCACCGGTGGTAGCGAATTTGTACATGGAGAACTTCGAGGAGGAAGCCCTGTCGTCATCCGTATGGAAACCTGCTTGCTTTTTCCGTTACGTGGACGACACGTTCGTCATCTGGCCACATGGTATGGATAAACTCCTTGACTTCCTTACACATCTAAACTCCATACACCCCAACATCAAATTCACTATGGAGACTGAAACGGAGGGTAAATTACCTTTCCTTGACGTCTTGGTCAAGAGAAGGGCTGACGGCACCCTAGGTCATGGGTTGTATCGGAAGACAACGCACACTGATCTGTATTTGCACGCAGACAGTTGCCACCACCCGTCACATAGGAATGCGGTACTTAAAACTCTAGTACATAGGGCGCGAACTATCTCTGACGCAGAGAGTCTACCCCAGGAATTGGAACATCTGAGAACTGTATTTCGAAAAACTGGGTACTCAGAGCAGCAGATTCAACGTGCTCTCCGCCCAACCACTGCAGCACAACCTGTTGAGATGGATGAAGTCACGAGGGAGGAGGTAGGCACTGTATTTATTCCATACACAGGCGCACTCTCGGGGAAAATAGCCCGCATTCTGAAGAAACACCGGGTCGGAACTGTGTTTTGTCCTCCAAATAAAACTCGTGCACTGGTGGGGAGCGCCACAGATGACCTCCGTTTGAGGAAGGCCGGCGTGTACCGGATTCCGTGTCAATGTGGCAAGTCGTATATTGGTCAGACGATGCGTACCGTCGAGGATCAATGCCGTGAACACCAGAGGCACACTCGACTGATGTATCCGAACAAGTCGGCGGTCGCTGAACATTGTTTGTCGGAAAATCACGCCATGGAGTATGACCGCACGAGGATTCTGGTACAGACGTCGAGATACTGGGACAGCGTTGTTAGAGAGGCCATCGAAATTCGCACCAATGACGACCTCATAAACCGTGACTGTGGCTATAATCTTAGCAAGGCTTGGGAACCAGCGATTGGGTTAATCAAGAGTAAGTCGAGCAAACGTATAGTTGTGACGACCACGGCGGACAGAGCCATCACATCGACGTCATCTCAGACGCCGTCGCAATCTGTTCCACCGCGCGACCGTGGCGCGGGGCGTGGACGGCAGATGGAGCGCGCCGCGGGCGGAGGGTATTTAAATATGCCGCCGCCGCGACCGAACCCAGTTCCCTCTGAGCAGACATAGCGTACGGATCTCCGTGCCGGCACGTTCACAGGAGCTCAGTCCGTCAGTTCACCTTATGATGGCGACATGTATGATCGCCGAAATATTGTGCCCGTTGGACTCTATAGACCGGCAGCACACCCGTGGATATTTTGATTAACGTTGGAATATTTGCAAAACCAAACTGATAATTTAAAGAAACTGAAAAACGTAAAATTAACTTTTAAACCAAAAGTAGACAAAAGAGAAAAATAAAAAGGTTATTTACAGGTGAGCAACGACCAAAAGTTCAGAATGAATGACAAGATACTAGGCAATTCGGAACTGAAGAAAATGTCCAGAAAATGAAGTTTTCCATTGAGGCCGTAGAAGCAGAAGAAAAGGAAGAGAAAAACAATTCAATTATTTATAAATTCAGTGTCTACGTAATCATGCAGTTTTAAATTGCAATATTACGTCCAGAACAGAAACCAAAGTGCGTAGATTGTAAAACAGAGATAAAAAGAAATTTGTTGTCATGGCACAAGCAGCCGGCGCTAAAGAAGTTGAAATTGGTGAACTTAAAGACAGGCTATAGGAGAGGATGGAGGCTACAGATAGAGAGTGATAAAGCACTCTGTAAGATCGCGATACCGCATCCTGGTCAGACAATTGAATTTCTAATTCTGCCTATACTCTAACCTTCATCTCTAAATGACGTGACGATAAAACAGGAGCGACACGTGGTTCTCTGGTAGGATCCCTGCAGTAGATTACGAGCGTACATGTCACCAAAGTGGAGTGTAATTGAAAGAATTTCCTAACGAGCGACAGAATATCTCCCGAGAGATTCCCAGTAAATCATGAAAATCATCCCATATGAACTTATATTTTTAATGAGTACGCCACATTGAAAGTGGCTCAGTATCTTTCAGTTTTGTGCTGAACAATAATAAACGAATATTACGAAAAGTTTTAGCTTCTTTCTCAGTATTTAAAAGGCCTCAAACTTTATATAAAACCATATACCTACGTCCTTGAAGAAACCTGCTACTGCACATTAACTAGAAATAAATCGACGGCTAATGTCGATTTGTGAATCAAATGAGATTCAATTTTTGTAAACTGAACAAGGAAGTACACGTGTATCTCACACACTTTACAAATCATCATCTGAACGTTCTTGTAGGAGATTCACAGCCACAAAGCAGTCCTCTGGGCAACGCTCGCGAATGTGAAGGCAATGCTCACACGTTAAGTGCTTGAGCAAAGCCATGACAGGTGCACCACCTCTGCTTATGACGTTAGCTGTAGCAGGAGGCTAAAAACGCCAGCAGACAGGGAGAAGCGGACACCAACGTCGTGCAGCCGTTAAATTAAATGTCACGTATACCCTTGTGGTCCAGTCTTGGACATCCCTTGCTGCAGTGTTTCACCAGTGTGCGCTCTCCTGAATTAACAAAGGCATTTTCAGGGAGAAGGAAGTACAGTGAAATACAGGCGAAATTTGCGCAAGATAAATTCGTCGGACCAACACAAACGGAAATTCGAGCCTCTTATAATTACGGAAAATGTGACGGCCAGCGACAACAAATAAGACTCGCAATATTTACAGAGGAAAGCCATATTTTCGTGAGATTTTGTCTTGCCTATGCTACCAGACTGACAGAAAATATGTACAAGTAGAGTGGTATTTTTTGTTTCGTATGAATAACTTACTATTCACAATCTTCGGTAACAATGTACAGCACATTTTAACTTATTGTCTGCTCTCTGGATAAAATTATTGTTTTCATAAAAATCTTTCTGCCATATACCGTTTTAAAACAGTAGAAGTTTAATCATTTGTGAGAAACACGTAATTTTGTAATTTTGGAGGGATAAATATTTCCCCCAAGTATAAATGTAGGACATGTTTTTGTCCTATTGTTTTGTATTCACGTTCTGCAGTGTCGCTAACTAAAGACCAACAATATTCTGCCAACACACTGCAGTTCCACCGCCCCACATGCCACTTGTCCATTGCTACAATATCCTGATGAGAAATTCCCCTTGTTCAACACGAGTTTCCTCCACGTTCTGAAGGAAAATGTCAAGATGGCAATCAAGGTGTCTGTGTGTGATCAAATGAGTGTGAATTCTTAAGGGACCAAACTGCTGAGGTCATCGGTCCATAGACTTAAAAATTACTTGAACTACTAGCTAAGGACAATACTCACACCCATGCCCGAGGGAGAACTCGAACCTCCGGCGGGAGGGGCCGCACGATTAGTGACATGGTGCCTCTAACCGTGCGGCCATTCCGCGCGTCTAGCAATCAAGGAAATGTAACTTTGATGGCGTGTGACTCTTTATACGTTTGCAAACATCTTCTGTATTTCACCGTCTCCTCATTTTCAGCAAATTTGTCATTTGCAAGAAAGTGCGTTCACACTTGAGATGGCGTGGTCAGTACTTGACTGCCTCTATTATTCCAAAAAAACCGGCCGGAGTGGCCGAGCGGTTCTACGCACATCATTCTGGAACCGCGTGACTGCTACGGTCGCAGGTTCGAATCCTGCCTCGGGCATGGATGTGTGTGACGTCTGTAGGTTAGTTAGGTTTAATTAGTTCTAAGTTCTAGGGGACTGATGACCTCAGAAGTTAAGTCCCTTAGTGCTCATAGCCATTTTTTATTCCAAAAAAAAGTTTACTTACAAATATGTTTGAAGGTTATGTTATAAAAATCGGACCTAGGTAGAAAACCTGATTACAGGAGCTTACAAGAATTGTAGCTTCAAAACAGCAACCACTCACAAGTAAGATACAATACTTGAATATAAAAGTCAGAGTTTTCAGGTTTGAAATATTTGTTTTCAGGTTTAAAATATTTCCTCAAAGGGCTAATACCAAAACATATTTTACTACAGATTTCCTGTTACTTACTGATACGGTGCTCTATCCGTCTAGCCAAGTACTGCAGTTTGAAATTATTAAAGAATACATTTTTTTTAATGATAGGCTCATCTCATACCACGGACAATTTGATTTGTATCACTACATACGATCAGCTACGTAGCAATTCTGCTATGCATACTGTGTTAATCAAAGGAATGAAGTAATTTAATATGCAGGTGACTGCTCTCATGTGATTTGATTGGTACATTGTTATAGGTACTGTGTACGATCAGCCTGCAAATTTAGTTGTCGGGAAACGAAGGCATACCGTCTTGAGATGGGGGCGTGCGCCCCCATGCCTCACTGTGTAACCTTGGTTCAGTTAAAATTGTTGCTGTTTGTTTAAATTTCGGCCGCTTCCTTGATAATCGAATCCCAGAATGATGGTGTTTTTTACAAAAGTTTTGTTTTCTTCAAATTGTATTTTATGACTACTTTCTAGACAATGACCAGCCACGGTCGCTTCTCAATTTCCCGCTGTTTGATACGTCGTGAATGGTCTGCACAACATTTGATCTTAGTGCTAATAGTTTGGCCTATGTAAATGCTACCACACTCTAAGGATACACCCCACACGACAAGAATCGAAATACCTATGATATCTGTAATGGGACGTAACATACCTCTGATCTTGAGTGCGGGCTGGAACACTGTTCTCAATCCATGGGGTAAATGGCGTGCGTATTGACGGTGTTTACTTCCAGATATGTGGGACTTGGAATCATTAGTGAATAAGGCTCTAACCGAATCCTCTGCTGTTGAATGTTGGTGAGCATAGCCCATTGAAGCCCTTTCTTCCTGTTAACAGGGTGAACCCTGTTTCCTTACTGCTACATGACCTTGTAGGTTGTTTCCAGCTAGGCGCCGTCTCACTGTTGACTCCCACTGGCGTATCCCTAGCTGTCTTTAACTCAATAGTCAATTCACGGACAGTTTTGAACCTATTGAGTTTACTGGTAACTACTAAATACTTTTACAGCATTCTAATGTTTTCCTGGGTGCTGTTGAACGAGGACAATCATCATAGGCTGCTGTATCTCGTTGCCGGTAAATGGTCTTGACAACATTGATATCTATCAGACTCTGTAGTCTTCATGGTGCAAATTGATCATCTTTAACTGTGAATCATGAGGGATGTGGCACTTTGGGGCCATTTTCAGTTCCTCATAACTGTAAACAGCGTACCTCGACACGGTCGCGTCGTCTATGGCGCTACGTGGTGTGTTCAGTAGAACTGCTTGGACTAGTAAAGACAGCTTATATGAAACTGCTTGATACCAATACGTACCACTATGTATGTATATGTACAGTGTTATCTGCACAATACCATAAGTGTCATTATTAATCGTTAATGGAGCATATCATTCTGTATTGTAAACACACAGATGGCTTAAATGTCACTCCATTGTAGTACGCAGTATGGTGTTTCCAAATTTATGGCAGGTAGTGTTCTCTATAAGCGCCTCGGACAGTGAAAAATTCCATCACATTAAAATTCTGGGATTGTACTCGTAAGTTACATGAAGTATCTTTACAAATTCCCCAGGTTTTATATGTTCTCAATATCAATTTCGCAGTGCCTAGTCATGACAAAAAATCGGTACGAGAAACATTTTTGGATACGTATCCGTTATTTTATCCACTGTGCGTCAACAAGCATTCACAACTATAGCCTGGAGAATTCTGGCCATATTCATAGGCCGGTCTTTCAGTGTTTAGTGATAATGTCGCAGGATAAGATAAAATATTGTAGACGTCTACATGTCCCAGTTCTGGCCGACGTTTACAAGCAGCCGATATAAAGAGCGAAATCTACCACCTGATATTAAAGTGAAAGGACGAATATCTCTAGCATACATTTCTATGCCCCTTTTAACTACCGTAATTTTCACTGGGATGTAATGTTTCAGACATGTAACATCAGATGTGTGGTGGTGGATCCGTAAGCACAGCACTTGTGTGCCACCGTAAACATCCTTATCTGTTACAAATGAAAATCTCTCCCAGATACTGTTACGACCATCGTCTTTCGCACACAGGATATATTCTTTCGAATCAAGTCTCCATTTCATTTTTACGCCCCCTGATCCTATAGCAGGTGACAGTTGTACCAAATACCTAGTCTAACGTGGACCATCAATGAAAGAAAAATGTCAAACAAACGTAAACAGAAGTGTAAATGTGCGTTTTACTGTATATTGGGATTTCTAAGTGAACAACCATATGTGGGCAGTACGTAAACGGACATGGCTTTGTGCACAAGGAGCTTTTTAATTGTAAATGTTTTATATCGGACAGAAATGTGTAAAGTTTGCTACATTTTATCCACTATCCACAAATATGGCAACATGGGATGAGGTTATACCTCACAATGAACGCCTTAATGATAAAAATTATTTGAAGATTAGAAGAAGGCAGAAAATTCTGTCCAGTATGAAGACGAATTAATGCTATATATTGGCTATAGAAATGTTTTTACCAAGTAATACTTCCCGCTTCTTCTAGTTTCTCAACATGAGAAAATCCAATCAATTTCATAACAGAATTCTGGCATGTACATAAATGCTCCGAAGAAATACCGTTGTTGGCATCCAGGTCAAAATACAAAAAGATTACTACAGCATGTGGGTGAACGATACCGTTACAAAATTGGAAATTTTTGGTAAGGTCTTATGGGAACAAACTGCTTAGGTCATCGGTCCCTAAGGACAACACACACACCCATGCCCGAGGGCGGACTCGAACCTCCGACGGGGGAAGCCCCGCGGACCGTGACAAGGGGCCCTAGACCGCTCGACTATCCCGCGGGGCAATACTATTACAGTTTTGGATCGTAACAGTGTTACTGTTGTGTTTGCTGATGATCGTAAAAGAATTCTCATGTTCCTGCAAATACCAAGCCGGCCCAGGGCAAAAGAAGTTCTCCCATCTTTTTCACTCGTCTACAATCATGGCCGAACAAGAGGCGAGCGACTCGAGTGTGCTGTCGAGGTGTTCGACGCTCACCGTTCATACCGAAGAAGATGACCTGGGACAGAACGTAGAAAATGTTACTGATTGGCACACTAGAATTAATCAGTTACTAGATTATAGTGTTAAAAAAAGATTAGCAACACAGCAGTCCCGTCAGTCAAAAAAGAACTCGCCGCTTCGGCCATTGCTAGCTCGAAGCTCGAGGGGCGATTGGAAGAATCAGAGAAGGAAAATGAGCGGCTACGAAAACAACCAACCATAACATGCGCTGGAGTAGTCACGCAAGCGGCCATCAAGACACAAACTACAAAGGAAACTATCACCAAAGTGTCTAAAACTCCGGACACGGCGGTCTACTTGAGACCTGTGCCCGATCAAGAAGAGATCTTCACAACAACTGTGAATCCTGCAAAAGATAAAATTAAAATAAATAAGGTTAAGGCGACTACAAATGTAATTATAGTGGATGTCGCCACGGAGGAGGACAGTAACTAAAATCTTAATCATACAAAACTAAATAAAGAAATAAAATTTTAACCACCCAAGAAGCGGAATGCACTTGTAATTCTACATGACGTACCTGTTCCAATAAATAGAAATGAAATATATTAGACAATCAATCAATAGAATTTTGATGATGTGGATTTGTTTGTTATTGTGGTCTTCAGTCCTGAGACTGGTTTGATGCAGCTCTCCTTGCTACTCTATCCTGTGCAAGCTTCTTCATCTCCCAGTACCTACTGCATCCTACATCCTTCTGATCTGCTTAGTGTATTCATCTCTTGGTCTCCCTCGACGACTTCTACCCTCCACACTTCCCTCCAATGCTCAATTTGTGATTCCTATATGCCTCAGAACATGTCCTATCAACCGGTCCCTTCTTCTAGTCAAGTTGTGCCACAAGTTCCTCTTCTCCCCAATTCTATTCAGTACCTCCTCATTAGTTATGTGATCTACACATCTAATCTTCAGCATTCTTCTGTAGCACCACATTTCGAAAGCTTCTATTCTCTTCTTGTCTAAGCTATTTCTCGTCCACGTTTCACATCCATACATGGCTACACTCCATACAAATACTTTCAGAAACGACTTCCTGACATTTAAATCTATACTCGATGTTAACAAATTTCCTTCTTCAGAAACGCTTTCCTTGCCATTGCCAGTCTACATTTTATATTCTCTCTACTTCGACCATCATCAATTATTTTGCTCCCCTAATAGCTAAACTCCTTTACTGCTTTAAGTGTCTCATTTCCTAATCTAATTCCGTCAGCATCAACCGACTTAATTCGAGTACATTCCATTATCCTCGTTTTGCTTTTGTTGATGTTCATCTTATCCCCTCCTTTCAGACACTGTCCGTTCCGTTCAACTGCTCTTCCAAGTCCTTTGCTGTCTCTGACAGAATTACAATATCATCGGCGAACCTCAAAGTTTTTATTTCTTCTCCATGGATTTTAATACCTACTCCGAACTTTTCTTTTGTTTCCTTTATTGCTTGCTCAATATACAGATTGAATAACATCGGGGATAGGATACAGCCGTCTCTCACTCCCTTCCCAATCACTGCTTCCCTTTCATACCCCTCGACTCGTATGACTGCCATGTGCTTTCTGTAAAAATTGTAAATAGCCTTTCGCTCCCTGTATTTTACCCCTGCCACCTTCAGAATTTGAAAGAGAGTATTCCAATGAACGTTATCAAAAGCTTTCTCTAGGTTTACAAATGCTAGAAACGTAGGTTTGCCTTTCCTTAATCTTTCTTCTAAGATAAGTCGTAAGGTCAGTATTGCCTCTCGTGTTCGAACATTTCTACGGAATCCAAACTGATCTTCCCCGAGGTTGGCTTCTACCAGTTTTCCCATTCGTCTGTAAAGAATTCGCGTTAGTATTTTGCAGCTGTGACTAATTAAACTGATAGTTCGGTAATTTTCACATCTGTCAACACCTGCTTTCTTTGGGATTGAGATTATTATATTCTTCTTGAAGTCTGTGGGTATTTCGCCTGTCTCATACATCTTGCTCACCTGATGGTAGAGTTTTGTCAGGACTGGCTCTCCCAAGGCTGTCAGTAGTTCTAATGGAATGTTGTCTACTCCGGGGGCCTTGTTTCGACTTAGGTCTTTCAGTGCTCTGTCAAACTCTTCACGCAAAATCATATCTCCCTTTTCATCTTCATCTACATCTTCTTCCATTTCCATAATATTATCCTCAAGTACATCGCCCTTGTATAGACCCTCTATATACTCCTTGCACCTTTCTGCTTTCCCTTCTTTGCTTAGAACTGGGTTTCTATCAAAGCTCTTGATATTCAACCAAGTGGTTCTCTTTTCTCCAAAGGTCTCTTTAATTTTCCTGTAGCCAGTATCTATCTTACCCCTAGTGAGACAAACCTCTACATCCTTACATTTGTCCTCTAGCCATCCCTGCATTTTGAACTTCCTGTCGAAATCATTTTTGAGACGTTTGTATTCCTTTTTGCCTGCTTTATTTACTGAATTTTTAAATTTTCTCCTTTCATCAATCAAATTCAATTATTCTTCTGTTACCCAAGGGTTTCTACTAGTCCTCGTCTTTTTACCTATTCGATCCTCTGCTGCCTTTACTATTTCATCCCTCAAAGCTACCCATTCTTCTTCTACCGTATTTCTTCCCCCCATTCCTATCAATTGTTCCCTTACGCTCTCCCCGAAACTCTCTACAGCCTTTGGTTTAGTTAGTTTATTAAGGTCCCATCTCCTTAAATTCTCACCTTGTTGCAGTTCCTTCAGTTTTAATCTACAGTCCATAACCAAGAGGATGTGGTCAGAGTCCACATCTGCCCCTGGAAATGTCTTACAATTTAAAACCTGGTTCCTAAATCTCTGTCTTACCATTATATAATCCATCTGAAACCTGTCGGTATCTCCAGGCTTCTTCCATGTATACAGTCTTCTTTTATGATTCTTGAACCAAGTGTTAGCTATGATAAGTTATGCTTTGTGCAAAACTCTACCAGGCGGCTTCCTCTTACATTTCTTACCCCCCAAATTCACCTACTATGTTTCCTTCGTTCTCTTTTCCTACTCTCGAATTCCAGTCACCCATGACTATTAAATATTTATCTCCCTTCACTACCTGAATAATTTCTTTTATTCCATCATACATTTCATCAATTTCTTCATCATCTGCAGAGCTAGTTGGCATATAAACTTGTACTACTGTAGTAGGCGTGGGCTTCGTGTCTATCTTGGCCACAATAATACGTTCACTATGCTGTTCCTAGTAGCTTAACCGCACTCCTATTTTTTTATTCATTATTAAACTTACCTCTGCATTACCCAAATGTGATTTTGTATTTATAACGCTGTATTCGCCTGACCAAAAGTCTTGTTCCTCCTGTCATCGAACTTCACTAATTCCCACTATACCTAACTTTAACCTATCCATTTCCCTTTTTAAATTTTCTAACCTACCTGCCCGATTAAGGGATCTGATATTCTACGCTCCGATCCGTAGAACGCCAGTTTTCTTTCTGCTGATAACAATATGGATTTATAAACCTTTAAAAATGAGTTTTAGTTAAGTTTTAAAACTGGACCTCGGAAACGCGATGTCGTGTATCACGTTGCCGGGGTCTCGGGGAATATGTGGCGCAGGCTCACTACTGTTGGCAGTATATACATGGGTTGTAAAGCAATCAACGTGACGGACTATTTAGTAGTTCCCCGGTGCCACAATTGCGACGATTTGGATCACGTTCACAAACATGGCGAACTAAAGCCGGCTTTCTCCAGGTAAGGGCCGAAGACTGTACAAGTAAAACCTGCGGCAGAAATGGGATATGTATCCCATGCACACGGAGAGGCTAGAAAAGCTGCAATACCACAGGAAGAAACTGCCCTACCTGCAGGATGCTGGAGCAAAGGCTGATGGCAAGGACTGACTATGGCTGAGGCCATACCTCCATACCTGTACAAAGGAAGCCGTAGAGAAAGTCCCCGAGCAAAAGGTTGAGGGATGCACTGAGGTAATTCATACAAAAGTTCACCAAATGCAAACTGAAAAAGTGGAAATGAAAGATGCATGTATGGAAACGGACCCTTGTGGTCAGAAAGATGCTCCCTCTCCTTCAAGGCGGGGACTAAGGTCGCCTGAAGATCATGACCGACCAAAAGGGCATCCTGTGGTAGGGAGTCTTCCATTGACAAAGCACAATGATATAAATACATCCATCTATCCAGACTTGTTTGGGTGTAGACCCCATAAAGGTATACCCAAACCTACAATATGCAACGCAATGACTACAGCTCTGAGACATATGGTGCGTGTTGTTCAAGACGTCAAGACGTCAAGGACGTCACCTTCTCGGTGATGGAGGCTCTGGAAAGGATACAGCTAAAGGCGACGAATTTCCCCACCGACTTCGGAACGCTGCGAGACTTAGATAAAAAAGGTTTTGAAAGACGGGACGAAAAATTTAATGTAGATGAGTTGTATAATCATCTGTTATAAAAAATGGGTGACTAGCGCACGATTGGGCAAGAACTTGCCAGAGTTCCACATTAGAACATATTTTCCAAGTGAGCCTTTTAAACATAGGACAGATTAATGCACATCATAGTAAACTAGCCATGCAGGAACTCCGAAGAGTGGTGGAGGAGAGGAGATTGGCTGTGCTCTGTCGGCAGGAGCTATACTTCCAAGTTGGACGAAATCCCTTGGCAGCAGCCACCTGGTAGGTTATCCACAGTGAAGTGGAACCAAGAGCTGGAATTATGATCACTAGTAGAGCGCTGAGAGCTACGGTTCTTCTACAGTTCTCTGACGACCACTGCAACGTCATGGAATTACAGTCACCTTTTTGAGTCCTGTACGTTATCAACATATACTTCCAGTACGGTAGGGATATCGATGAATTCCTGGACAAATTAACTCAAGTCGCCACGGCGTTGCAAGGGCGCAGATTTGTCGTCACAGCAGATATAAACGCGAAGTCCCCCCTGTGGTTCAGCGGCACCCGAGACGACCGATGAGAAAAAGCCGAAGAGACCATCGTGGCATTACAACTAATGGTCGACAATAAGCTAGGGCACCGCTCTACCTACACAGGCGGTGGGAGTGAAGGCAGAAATATTGATGTTACGCTGGTAATGCCTAATCTCGTAACCAAGGGAACAGATTGGAATATCTGGCATCAAATCTCGATCAGCGACGACAATCACATTCTCACTGGGAGATACAGAGTGCCACTGGGAATTGGGGTGGGAATAAAGTTCATAATAGGGCTGATTGGGATCACTTCGCAAGGGAGTGTGACATACCGACATTGCCAGAAGGTGATGAGGAATACGCCGAGGAACTGGTGAAAGCAACTGTACCAACCTGGAGGAGAGCCGTTGCGGCCTCTCTGTCACCATGGTCTATCGACTTAGGACAGATGCGCCAATCTGTAAGGAGGACGAGGAGGTACTACCAGCGAAGTGTCGTCTGGCTGCAAATATACAGAGAGGCAAAAGAAGAGTTTCAACAGGAGCTAAGGGCAGTCAGGTTGGAAAGCCAGGAGAAATTTGTTCAAAGCCAGTAGGCTATGGACCCATGGGGCATCCCGTACAAATTAGTAAGGGCAAAGATAAGATCTACAGTGTTGTCTATTGTCAGGGACAGGGTCCGGATAATGGAAACTTGGCAGGAGACTGCTGAGGTCCTCCTCCGAGTCCTGTTGCCTGACGACAGAGAGGAAGATAATTCAGAAGTATAACAACGAGTCAGAAGAGAAGACCACCAGGACCATTCAAACAGTAGTATGGTTTACCCCTTCTCTGAAGAGTAGGTGGCCGCCCAGATAAAGGCCCTTAAGAAGGGCAAAGCTCCTGGCCCAGATGGCATCACAGTTAAGTTGGTGCAATTCCTGGTCCCCCAGTTGGTGGCACCTCTCACTAAGTTGTACAATGAGGGCCTAAGGCTCAGGAAAATCCCCTCCATTTGCAAAAAAGGAAAATGTAGTAATAATCAAGAAAGGTCCAGATAAAGACCCAAAGGAAACAAAATCATACAGAGCTATTTGCTTGCTGAATCTACTGGGGAAACTTTTGATTGGCTGCTGGCAGACAGACTGGCAGCACACTGCGTACTGTGTGGGATGAGTGACAGGCAGTTCTGTTTTCGGTCAAGGCGATCGGCGTCTGAAGTCATAGCCCTGGCCTCGGAGGTCTGTGACTCAGCCCCCAACAAGTACACTGTCAGCATCATGGTGGACATCAGTGACACCCTTGAAAACCTGTGGAGGCCTTCGCTCTTCTCCCGCTTGTGGGAGAAGGAGTGTCCCGGGTCGCTATATGGCTGTCTTAGCCCCTAGCGGCAGAATCAGTAAAAAGATTACAAACGAGCGTCCACAGTGCTCGGTCCTGGGGCCACTTTTACAGGACATAAATATGGAACCCCTGCTGGATAACTTTAAGAACAGCGACGAAGTGCTAGAGGGCATAGCCTACGCAGAAGATCTCCTACTGGGCGGTTATAGCCGTGAAGACTTGGAACTGAAAATCGAGAGGGCCTTATCCATTCTGACTACATGGTGCTGTACAACCAAAATGACGATTTCACCTAGCAAGTCCACATACTTACTACCTAAGGACAACTCGTAAGGAACTCAACAGTAAGAATAGACGGCTCACCTCTGCTTCGGTGCTGTGAGGCCTGATATCTAGATGTGCTCGTCGATGAGAGGTGGAACATCACATATTGACACTGGGACGCAAAGATCTCTAGAAACACTTATTAACTCGATTGGTATTGGACATAAACGTTGCCACCCGCCACCTGCCACCTGACTTAATAAAACTATACAATAATAGTATTTTGACATAAATTGTGGGATACTGGTCGGGAGTCTGGGCTCACAGACTCATGAGGGTCATGCCCGTCATGACCGTAAGAAGACTACAGTGAAATATGCTCTTGCGTTCTGTAGGGGCATATAGGACAACTCCAGGATGGGCATTACTAGTACTAATGTGACTCTGTGCTCTTGATCGAAAAATCAGAGAAAACGCAGGATGGTACTGGGTAAAAAAAGGAAAGAGGGATAAAATAGCTGAACTAAAGGGGATTCAGCTAGGGAATAAATCTGAAATTAAACGTTGGAAGAGGAGCTATGGCAGGAACAGTGGGATAGCGACGAAACAAGTCGTAGAACAAGCGACTTACTACCCAATGTTATGGAGTGATTACAGCTCAAATAGTTCAAGCTATCAAGAAGACTGCTGCACTTCCTTAGTGGACATGGATCCTACCCGGCATACATATGCCAATTTGGGAATCGGGCTGCACCAGCATGTGACTGTGGGACCATACAGGGCACCCCAGATCATGTGGTGTGTGAGTGCCACCTCTTCGACGATACAACGGCGCAACTAAGGCAACAACTACCAAACCACGAAACGTACCACCTGCTCAGGCAAGAGAATCATTTTCAAATCCTAAATAAACGAAATGTCGAGCACAGTTATAAAAGAATTCTTAAGGAACAATCAATAATAGATTAAACCCGATGTAGACTTCGTAAAGCTGTCATGTTCCACCGAGGTATGGACTTGGAAAGCCACTTCAAGGTGGGGATTAGTCAAAGTAGTAGATAAACGAAAACATTAGTAACTGTAAGAACATAGCAATAAGGGAAACCTGTAGAACAAGGCAACAGTAGAACTTGGAAATTCTCATAGTGGAATAGAAATAACACTAACATTCCTAGTAACTAATTAAGATAAGCTGCCGTAATTTTAACATACATATAATTTAGGACCCACTAACGTATTAAGTGGTGAGTTGATATGTACCATGTAGTTGAAGAATACAGAAACTTAAAAAAATACCAAAATATCATGCAGAGTGCCCTGCAGTACTCTAGCGATTTTATCTCCAAAGACACCAAATCTACAGTACATGTTTATTTTGTGTTTTCTTCTTGTGCTGCTCCGTCTTTTTTAAAAAAATAAATGCTCCATCTGTGTAGCAGAGGTCTATAAAATCGCTTCAGTTGTGAATAGCTTTATTTTCATCCTCCCGGTTTCAGACTGTTATAAGCCCATCCTCAGGTGTCGTAGCTGTGCTGTGGTCCCGGAGCACAGTGTGTACCAGGCGCGGTGTGCTGCCTATAAACACGTAACAGTTATGTTGGGACTCAGTAGGAGCCAGGCTGCCGCAGGGTGCGGATATCCCGGAACCACTGGCGGCGCACATGGACTGCCAGATGGAATGGTTGTGGTCACAAAGGTGCACGACCTCGTCGTAAGCCAGATCCTGCAGGCTTTAAGATGAGTGCATTTCAATCCAAGTAGAGAAATCTTCACCATTGTCATATCTCGCGACTCTCCCATGACCTGGGTTCGTGATGCTGCTTGTAGAGTCACCGAGGCAAAGAGCAGCGAGTGGAGTGCTTGGGGAAATCGGATCTGATCAGCTTCCCTGGACTTCTTATTACTATTTACTGCGTTCAGATTGCTACAATTTGTTTTTCCTGCCTGGTGGCTGCTAACGCCCTAGTTACCTGCCCTGGGGGTTATTGTATGTAACAGCAGTGTACGTTTCCTCGTCTTGCTGCTATTGTCCAGTAAGGCGTGTAGTTTTGATGGCTTTCTTGATTGTAGGCCGTTTGTGAGTCTTCTACTCTGGTGGTAGCGATTCCTTTCTCGTTTCAGGCGCTCTAAGCGCAGTATTCTGGGGGCATAGTGCAGTCCGCCGGTTCCGACTTAGGCGTATTTTTGCATATTGGCATTTGGTTTATTGGACATCAGATAGCCTCAGCAAGATTATCATTAGTTATCCGTTAGACTGCCACTTGTCTGACCGTCTTAAAAAGTAAATGCAACTCTTGGCTGCCTATCTCATCACTCATGAAAGTGTTTTCTTGCCAGACTTACTCAGAGATCGATTCATGGTGCACCGTCTGTGACTGTCCCTTGTGTTTTATTATTGTATTTGCTGTTTTTTTGTACGTTTCTAAATTTTCTACATAATTGCCAATCTTGGTGTTACAGCGGGTTTAAATGATTGTGCTACCAAGTTTACCATCTTTTGTCTCACTTGTTTGGTGATCAGTGGCCTCTCTTTTTAAATTAAATGATTGTGCTACCAAGTTTACCATCTTTTGTCTCACTTGTTTGGTGATCAATGGCCTCTCTTATTAAATTAACGTTTGCTGTTGCATTGCTGTTTTACAGTACGTTTGCTAAATTTTTTTTATAATCGTCATTCTTTGCCTTAAAGGCCTTCAGCCGTGACTGTGGTCACTTGCCTATAAATTCTAATTAGGATCACATTGGCTTGTTTTTAAAACATTATTTGCTGTGTCTGTATTTTATGCTCATTTGGAAAATTGTAATACAGTGAAAGCACTATTATGTACATAGTTGTTTGTTCTCTCATTAATAATGTGTGACATATTTATTTATTGCTGAGTCAGGAATTAACGTTTTCAAATAAATGTGTGTAATTGCAAAAGGGAACCAATAGTAACTGATTAAGGCCCCTTCCACAATCATAATCGAATCCTGCCTTCCTTGACTACAAGGTTTCAACTCATAAGTGTTGCTAAGTTGAGAGATGAAACCTTGGAGTAAATTTTCACAAAAGTTTCATTTGTAGTGAGGGATATTTTGTATATAACTTCTATAGACTGCATTCTATCGACCCTCACTGTGGGCATCAAATTAACAGAATGATTATACATTGACGGAAGAAAATCACAAAACCGAAAAATAGTTAATGGAGCAATTAAATTTCAGAAATACATTTTACTATGTATCATATTTAATTGATTAACATTTCAAGATCACTGGTTAATGTAAGCACGAGATGAACCATTCGAAATTTCAGACGCTGGTACATTAATAACCGGTGTAAACGCCAGTATATTGAATGCAATCATGCAGATGTGCATGCATTGTATTGTAGAGATGCTGATGTCAGTTTGTGCGATGGAGTTTCATTCCTGTTGCATTTGGTCGGTCAGTATAAGGACAGTTATTGCTGTTTGTGGATGACGCTAGAGCTGTAACCCGATGACGTCATATACGTGTTCGATTGGAGACAGATCTGATGATCGAGCAAGCCAAGGCAACATGTTGACACACTGTGGAGCATGTTGAGTTACAACTGTGTTGGGCGAGCGAGAGTTATCCTTTCGAAACGCCCCCTGGAATGCTGTTCATGAATGGCAGCTCAAAAAGTCAAATCACCAGGCGGACGTACAAATTTTCAGTCAGGATGCGTGGATAACCATGAGATTGCTCCTGCTGCCATACAACATCGCTCCATAACTCTAGGTATAGCTACAGCGTGCTTAGCACACGGACAGGTTGGTTGTAGGCCCTCAGCTGACCTCCTTCTCACCAAAATGCGGCTATCACTGGCACCGAGGTAGAACCAGCTTTCATCAGAAGCCACAACATACCTCCAGCCTGCCCTCCAATCAGCTCTCACGTGACAACACTGAAGTGGCCAATGGCGGTGGTTTGGGGTCAGCGTAATGCACTCTCCAGGCCATCTGGTTAGGAGCTGTCCTTGAAGTAACCGATTGTTAACAGATCCCTGCGTCACTGTGGTGCGAAATGCTGCTCATTCTGTCATTCTGCTGCTGCAGACGCAGTACGATGCACCAGAACTAAATGCCGAACACGAAGATCTTCCCTCTCGATAGTGCCACGGGGCCACCCGGGGTCTGGTCATCTTGCGACCACATATTCTCGTGACAACCGCTGCCAGCAATCATGTACAGTGGCTACATTCCTGCTGACTCTTTCAGAAGGAACAGCCACTCCTCGTAGCCCTATCACACGACCCCTTTCAAAGCCAGTGAGGTGTTTATAACGGTGTCTTTGTTACCTTAAAGACATTTTTGACCAATATGAGCTCACCACGTCCAATCACAAAGGTAACTAACCCTGACGACTGTTACAGTGTTTTAGAAGCAAACTCTTCCAATCTCAAATTTAACTGAGGCTCACAACCGTTACAGCGCTTATTTAAAGCAAACATGATTGGCGTCCTCACAGTAACGCTACCAGCCCTTCTCTTATGCGACTGGCATGATATTTGAATATATATGTCATCATCTATCATATGTAGAAACACACCTGCCACGTTTTATTTATGTCTCACAACTCATTATTGGTGCTGTGATTTCTTTTCCCATCAGTGTATGTTTAGTGCATCACAAATTGCAAATGGTCCTAACTAAACAGTGTAGAAGTTCAACTGTATCTTAATTCTTGACATGCTACTTCAATAAGTGATTAAATCCTTTACACGTTTCACTGTATCTTAATTCTTGATATGTTACACAAAGGATTAAACTCTCAATACGTTTCAGTGTATCCTAACACTTGATAAACTATATCAACAATTAATTAAACGCTCACTACGGTCGCAGGTTCGAATCCTGCCTCGAGCATGGATGTGTGTCATGTCCTTAGGTTAGTTAGGTTTAAGTAGTTCTAAGTTCTAGGGGACTGATGACCTCAGAAGCTAAGTCCCATAGTGCTCAGAGCCATTTGAACCTATAAAACGCTCAACACGTATACCGCGAAAATAAATTAACTGGCCCTACAGAATACACACTGATGAGCGAAAACATTATGACCGACGCCGACAACGAGACAGAACACCATCTGTTAGAGCTGCTGGAACGTTGTTCGGTAAGGATCGTATATACGTGGTGCAGAGATGAATGAGGAAACATTCTCGCGACGGTACGGGCTGCAAATGGGAAAATTCACCGACTGAAACAACTTTTAGAAAAGGTTGATTGTTACGGTCTGGCTCGTGGTAACTAGCTTTCGAAATCAGCGTAGCTGGTCGGCAGCTCACGTTCTGTTGTCGTGAGAATCTACAGGAAGTGGTGGGAGGACGATGAAACCCCAGTAGGTGACAAGTTCTGGACGTCCAAACGTCATCATATTACGTTGAGATCAGGCGGCACCTGTGGGAGATCTAACGACAGAGTGCAGTGCTGATGCTCTCACAATTATTTCGGAGCGCACCGTTAAGGAAGCGTTGTTGAGCAAGAGTAGACGCGGAGACGACCGCTAAGTGATCCCGCTTTGACCCAGTGACATCGTGAGTAGTGAGTAAAGTGGAAAATGGATCGCTATACGACCAAGGATGGAGGAAAAGGTGTTGCACTAGGACGGTGGTCGTGTTATGTTGGGATATGTCAGGCTAACGGCTGCTCGAAACAGTCACCGTGCCATAGGCTATTGAGGCAGTATTATAATATGGGGGACATCCTCCTGGTCTTATCGGGGCCTTATAGTATGTATCAACAAAAGACACATTACAACTGACTACTTAATCATTTTTGCAGCCAAAGGAATCGCTTCATTCTTGAAATCTTCCCCGAAGGCGATTGCATCTTGTAGCAATTCAACAATCTGTGACACAACAGCTGAATCGTATTGCTGTGGGTTGAGGCGTTTGCTAATGAAATCATGTTGATGACTCTACCACCAAATTCGAGTGGTCTGAAGCCGATCTTACACATCTTAGGTGCTATTGGTCGCCATCTCCGCCCCTCAAACTATATGGTTAATGAGTTTGCTACTGAACTAACGTTCATACTCTGCAACCATATTCGCGAGGTTTGAGGCCGATCTAACACACTGTGGTGCTATTTGGCACCAACTTCGCACTCACAAACCATTCGCCTGTAATATACGGTTATCTCGTCACATAGGCGTAGACATCTGGTGCAATAAACCTACCATGGACTTGCCGAAATCACACCACGCACAATCGGTACTGTTCCATGTTCCAAGTGTGGACGAACACATTAAGCACAAGGTCAAAATGGTCTGGCTCACTTGGGTATTTCACGAACATCTTAGCTGTGATTCACATACCCTGTGCGTCCCTTTTCTTATGCTGCGTGAATTAAAATGTGAGTTAGTATGGATAACTTCTTGAATGCTTGCTTCCCCAGATCTGTGATCTGTTTCCTTCGTAATTTTGAAACGCTGGGAATTTATATTCTTTGGATCACTCCTAAATTTCATGAGTTGTTCCCCCGTCGTGACATCCTTTTGAAATGCAAAGCACTTTTTGTCATCAACATGTCATCAGTGAAGACTACTTCGGAACTCAGGTGTAATGTAAAAATGGTTTGATACTGAATACCAGTTTCTCAGTTACGTTCTCGATACGGTCTGCAAGGACGTATACCAAGATAAAGGACAACAGTAGTACGTTCTAAAGAAAGGAATAGGAAACTTACTGAATATCACTCGTTAGTTAGCAATCCTTATAACAAAGCTCTTTACTAATACATTACAAGGTACAAGCATGAATGGCTCTTTTCTTTAGAACGGTAAAAGCCTTTAAAGAATCCGAAGCATAAATGTCTCTTTCATTTAGAACACCATAAACGTTAAAGAACATCATAACCAAATTCACCCCCGTAATGTGCTCGGTGATCCATCTGTATCTCTTCCCTCAGATTCACGGATCTCGAGGACAGCGCCGCAACGGCAGACACCTTCCACATCATGGTATGGGCCTCAGGTGGTGGACGCGTAGGGGTACGACCGGAAGTCTGACGTCCGGTGCAGCCACAGCTTCCGGTCCATCAGAGCGTCCACGTTCCTGCTCCCCTCCCCACCCCTCGGCACCCACTTTGTCGTGCTCTATATTCGACGACCGCACGCCGCTTTGGGTGGAAGGAGGGGGAGGCGGGGGATGTTACGGCGTAAAGTCAGCGCCGACATGCTAGTCGATAGTCGGGAACGACAGAGAAGACACGGCTGTAAGAAGAGGTCAGCCAGTTGCACGCTAACCAGCCTCCCTGGAAGAAGACAACGCCGCAGCAGCAGCCCCTATGTGAAATGTACATAAGCGCCACGCCTGACTGTGGCGGCCCATTTCGATAGCAGCATCAATGTTAGCCACTTCGGTAGCTGACGCATCGTAGTCTCTATCAGTCGCTATCTCTATGTAGCACAGACTTGCATCAGTCTATTCTGAAGAAGACTGATAGTTTTGTATGTCGTCCTTTGCTTGCGACACATCTATCAAAGCTACATATTTGTAATTGTCTTACTGTAGTAAAACTCATTAATACGAATTGTGTGATTGTTTGTCTAGCGAACATGGTAGTCAAGATTCATAGACAAAACAATTTAAAAGTCTTTTCTTTAGAACCAACAAATTTTAACGAATACTATTTTACTCGAGCCTCAGAGTAATGTTTACCCATACATCACGATTTTCTGGTCACAAGAAGGATGTATATCTAACAAGAATTTATTACAAAGGGTTAAGCCGACGTTGCATCGATGTACAAACCCGCAGGTGGCACAATAGACTCAGAGGAAGACCTAGGGCACTGCTTCCTGGCCCCAACGTGACGAATACAGTAGTGGTGTAACTGCAGAACACATAGCTAAGCTCTCTTACTATGCGAGGACATAATAGTAAACCAAATCGCCTTAACAAATTAACTCTGGGCTTCATAAAATAGCTTCCACAAGCCACTTTCCACCTTAACCGGCGCTAAATGAACGGTTCTAGGTTAACAGGATACTCTAGAGAAACTTTAGGCACATCAGTTACCTTTAGAAAACAGCTGCTGGAACTATCAACCAGAAATGTAGCAGGTGTTAAGACTTTCGGAGCGTTAAACAGAATCTATTATTTGGCCGTTCTGCAAGGTGGCTGTGGCACCTTAAAACACACATTATGCTACTACGCACAAACAGAATGACTGCCACAAGGCACAGTGGACCTTTCTTCTTAATACAACATAATTGTAAGATAAGATCCCACTACTGCAGAGCCCAGCTCCCGAGGCCTTAAAATAAAAACACATGTCACAGTCATTAAATCTTAATTTAAAACAGTGCGCCCATAGTTTTAGTAATAGGAACGGACTCGAATAGGTAAATCAATTGCTCTACTGGGGAGAGTTGGCCACGTGTTAGCGATTCGTTTGGTTAATAACCAATCGATCATCGTGCGGTCGTATGTCTATTAACATCTAACCACGTGGAGAGGGAGGCACTAACCTCCTCCAACACAACGAGCCGTCAAGGACCGAGGTGAGTTTTTCGAGAAGTAAGTGGTAACATTCTCGCTGCTCTATTCCCGAGCAGGGAACCCAAGGAAGACGCAGGTCTGATGCAGCGGGACATCAGTCGCACTGGCAAGAACGTCGCGACAGCAGCCACACCGCTCCATCCTGCAAGGCCGGCTCGAAGCACTCCATCACGCTTCCCGAAATGGATATTCCATAAGGCTTTGGCCTCCCGTCGGGTAGACCGTTCACCTGGTGCAAGTCTTTCGAGTTGACGCCACTTCGGTGACTTGCTTGTCGATGGGGATGAAATGATGATGGTAAGGACAACGCAATACCCAGTCCCTGGGCGGAGAAAATCTCAGACCCAGCCAGAAATCGAACCCGAGCCGTTAGGCATGACAATCCGTCGCGCTGACCACTCAGATACCGGGAGTGGACACGCCTCCAGAAGGAACAAGCACATTGTCCCTTCCTCGTCCGCGTACATCGACCGCTGAGCTTCGACTCCACTCCCCTCCCACACACCCCATCTCCAGTCAATCAATCAAAGATCAAGGCATGAGCTAAGACCGTACAACTCAACGGGCACGAGGTATCCTCCACATCCACATGTAAGTAACAGTAAGCTACCAGGCTGTTTTCAACACTGTCAGCGGCAATCAGTAAGCGGTAGCCGATTTGCAACACTGACCGAAACGCCGAAGAATTTTCCATATCCACACCACAGAATGATAAACTTTATTGACATCAAAATTCGGGTTGCAGTCTCTTCTAAAAGAAACAAAATTTATTCACGAGGGAGCATGTGATACCGTATTATAAAATCACTCCAAAATTTGTTTTATAGTCCCAACACAACGGCCGTCTATCACTTGAGCGATGCGAATATGAACATTTCTCCTTACTTGGACAAAAGCTCTTATGCTAGGTAATGACAACGATTCATCATCCACGAAATTTAAGAATACGTATGTTAGGACTGCTCGAGAACGATACATTGTAATGGGGAATTATTAGATCTACATCTGATTCTACATAGATACTCAGCTAGTCACCGTACGATGTGAGCATTAATTTCTCGTATCTTAATTTCGTGGTCCTTGCGCGCAATATACACTCCTGGAAATTGAAATAAGAACACCGTGAATTCATTGTCCCAGGAAGGGGAAACTTTATTGACACATTCCTGGGGTCAGATACATCACATGATCACACTGACAGAACCACAGGCACATAGACACAGGCAACAGAGCACGCACAATGTCGGCACTAGTACAGTGTATATCCACCTTTCGCGGCAATGCAGGCTGCTATTCTCCCATGGAGACGATCGTAGAGATGCTGGATGTAGTACTGTGGAACGGCTTGCCATGCCATTTCCACCTGGCGCCTCAGTTGGACCAGCGTTCGTGCTGGACGTGCAGACAGCGTGAGACGACACTTCATCCAGTCCCAAACATGCTCAATGGGGGACAGATCCGGAGATCTTGCTGGCCAGGGTAGTTGACTTACACCTTCTAGAGCACGTTGGGTGGCACGGGATACATGCGGACGTGCATTGTCCTGTTGGAACAGCAAGTTCCCTTGCCGGTCTAGGAATGGTAGAACGATGGGTTCGATGACGGTTTGGATGTACCGTGCACTATTCAGTGTCCCCTCGACGATCACCAGTGGTGTACGGCCAGTGTAGGAGATCGCTCCCCACACCATGATGCCGGGTGTTGGCCCTGTGTGCCTCGGTCGTATGCAGTCCTGATTGTGGCGCTCACCTGCACGGCGCCAAACACGCATACGACCATCATTGGCACCAAGGCAGAAGCGACTCTCATCGCTGAAGACGACACGTCTCCATTCGTCCCTCCATTCACGCCTGTCGCGACACCACTGGAGGCGGGCTGCACGATGTTGGGGCGTGAGCGGAAGACGGCCTAACGGTGTGCGGGACCGTAGCCCTGCTTCATGGAGACGGTTGCGAATGGTCCTCGCCGATACCCCAGGAGCAACAGTGTCCCTAATTTGCTGGGAAGTGGCGGTGCGGTCCCCTATGGCACTGCGTAGGATCCTACGGTCTTGGCGTGCATCCGTGCGTCGCTGCGGTCCGGTCCCAGGTCGACGGGCACGTGCACCTTCCGCCGACCACTGGCGACAACATCGATGTACTGTGGAGACCTCATGCCCCACGTGTTGAGCAATTCGGCGGTACGTCCACCCGGCCTCCCGCATGCCCACTATACGCCCTCGCTCAAAGTCCGTCAACTGCACATACGGTTCACGTCCACGCTGTCGCGGCATGCTACCAGTGTTAAAGACTGCGATGGAGCTCCGTATGCCACGGCAAACTGGCTGACACTGACGGCGGCGGTGCACAAATGCTGCGCAGCTAGCGCCATTCGACGGCCAACACCGCGGTTCCTGGTGTGTCCGCTGTGCCGTGCGTGTGATCATTGCTTGTACAGCCCTCTCGCAGTGTCCGGAGCAAGTATGGTGGGTCTGACACACCGGTGTCAATGTGTTCTTTTTTCCATTTCCAGGAGTGTATGTAGGCGGCAGCAGAATACTTTGTCTGTCAGCTTCAAATGACTGTTCTCTAAATTTTCTTGACAATGTTTCGCGAAAAGGACGTATACTTCCCTCTAGGGATTCGCATTTGAGTTTTCGAACCATCTCCGTAATACTTGCACCGTTGTTCGAACCTAGCGGTAAAACGTCGAGCACTCTCTCTCTAAATTGCTTCGATTAACCTCGAACCTTCAACAGTAACGCGCTTGGGGTCAAATACATAAATCCGTGGAGGTGGCTATTACACAGTTAATATCCTGAAACAGTTTTGGAGCTACGATATCGAAAAGCAGTAATTCATATATCGTAATACTGTTTGATAAGCACCGATGTTAAGCATTACACGAAACTTCATTAAGAGACAGTCGTAAATTATCATATTCACCATCCGCATTAATGTGATAATAGAATCTGTAACTATTTGATGTCACTTATATAGATCATGGTCGATCAAACGACATGCATGAGATAATAGCTTACTATCATTACGCTAAAACGAATGTTCGCTAAAAAGAATAAGCCTATTAAGGAGTAAAAGGAAAATCAAGTACATGGCCCCATTGGAAAGTTTCACGAAGGCAGCACAGTACTCTTTCTTTAAAGGTTCATATTCCATAAAATATATATTTCCACTTTGCAGGTAAAAAGTGTTTTAATGGTATTACGCGAAACGTAGTTGACAGCAGTCACAAAAAATATAATTTCTGTCGGTTCTGGGCGCACAGTCCAGAAGTGTGAGACTACTACGGTCGCAGGTTCGAATCCTGCCCCGGGCATGGATGTGTGTGTGATGTCCTTAGGTTAGTTAGGTTTAAGTAATTCTAAGTTCTAGGGGACTGATGACCATAGATGTTAAGTCCCATAGTGCTCAGAGCCATTTGAACCATTTTTGTTGTTCAGTGTAGTCACGTAATACAAGTTACCTCTGTCTGTTTTGTGATCAACGCTCGGCCTAAGGCAAAATTATAGAGCCAAGCGGGTACCAGAATACCAGCTCTGGGCAATGAAATCATTCAAGTTCGCCTTCTCAAAACGAAATATGAAAACTTTAAATTCCATGTGGCAAAAGAAATTCGCTTTATATGTCTTGTTAGTTAGGTATCCTAAGCAAATAAAAGTTACCATCCTCGTTAACTGCATGCTACTCAAACACAATTCGCAGTGTGACACCACGTGAGAAAATGCAGTGATACTTAAGCAACAAGAAATTTTACTTAGTCTTGAAACCTCAGTGTAGTGGAAGGACTACGTCGGATTAGCTAAAGCAGCACAAAACGTTAATTCTTCTGAGAATAAATACCAGTTGGAAACTCTACTTTCACTACAGCAGCACCACAGTAAAACATTTTCTAAAACGTAATTATTTCGAAAAGAAATCTTGTGTTACTAACCACCTTTGATAAGTCACAGTTAATTTAATGAAGTTTCCACGAAAAATGTTTTCTTATCCCTTCATGATGAAGCAGACAAGGGTTTTAATCCTCCTGTAAATATTATGACAAATTTTATAGAGAACCGACAAGTTACGCCAATGGACGTGTTATTCCATGGACTCTCGCTCTTATATGCATGAACTATCTTTCCTTTGTCATTCGCTTATCTTATCTTCTTGGATTCGGACCTAAGAGGACTTTCTTGTGTAAAGCTCATCTCCTGTACCAGCTAATAATGTAAGTTGTACATAAGACCAGAAAAATGTAATGGTTATTTTGTCAAAAGAATTTGTGTATGCAATCAAACAATTTGTAATCTGATACCTGATTTGTCCTAAGTAGATATAGGCCTTAACAAACAATTTTCATTGTTAGGCGCCATCTTAGAAAGTCTATAACGTTTTTCTTTTACCTCATCTACGAGACGTGCCTTCGGTTATTGCAATTAGCTTTCTCCAAAATCCTACGAGCCCGGCAGCCGCTGATAATAATTTAACAATTTTTACTTACATCGTTTCTTTATACAGGGTGAAAAGTATTTAAACCGACAAACTATGGGGCGTTGTAGGGGACGTCAGAACAAATATTTTTCCCTAATGTCATTTTCTCCTGTGAGGAGTATCTAAACCGGTAGAGGAAGATTTCTCTGACGGCAAATTAATTAAACCAACAAAAACTTTTCCATTTTTTTATGACCAAGACACAACACAACCCAATTCCAGTTACAACAGATTTTCAGAAATTCCTTCACTGACACGTAAACAAAGGCTGCACCGTCGGATCATGTTCTGTCTGACACGGGTAAAAGCCCCAGGAGTATCCTAAATTGTTTCTGTTGCTGCTAATATCCGGGCAACCAGATCCTCTTCTGATGCAACAGGAGTTACGTAAACAATGTTGCGCATCTCTCCCCACACAAAAAAGTCCAGAGGGGACATATCTGGGGATCGAGCAGGCCATGGTACAGGACCACCTCTGCCAATCCACTTTTCTGGGAACCGTCGGTCCAAGAATCGACGCACACGACGAGTGAGCGACTGAAATGTGCCGGCGCCCCGTCATGTTGGAACCACATGCTTTGTCTTATAGGGAGAGTGACGTCTTTCAGCAATTCTGGAAATGCTCTGGCGAGAAAATTGTAATAGTGCCTGCCATTTAATGGCCTAGGTAGCAGATACGGCCCAGTTAAACAGTCCCCAACAACACCGACACAAACATTAACGAAGAACCGCACTTGATTAGCGCTAGTAACTGTGGCATGTGGGTTATCCTCACTCCAAACTTGAAGACCCCATCACGCCCGAATGTTGCTTCATCGGTAAACAACACAGAGGGTGAATTTCACACTGTTCCAGGTACCACTACGAAAACTGTGCTCTGAGTGAATAATCAACTGGTTCCAGTTTGTGGACACGCTGTAAGTGAAATGGACGTAATATTTGCTCTCGAAGGACTGTTCTTACATTCGTCTGATTCGTCCGCAGGTTACGTGCAATTGCACGAGTGCTGATTGAAGGATCCCGCTCCACATGCTGTGAGACAGCTACCTTAAATTGCAGAGTTCTTACCCTGCGACGGCGTCCCTGTCCAGGTAATCTGCTAAATGACCCGGTCTCACGAAGACGTTGGTACGCAGCAGTAAAGGACGTATGATGCGGAATACGATGATTAGGATATTGTTGTTGATAAATCAGCTGTGCAGCTCGTCCGTTGTCGTGCGCTAAGTAGTACGCACCAACCATATCAGTGTACTCACCCTGGATGTATCGCTCCATTTGTAAACAGAGACAATGCACTACTACACTAGTGGACAGCAGTTGCCTACAACTGAAGAGCATAATACACCCTCTAACAACTGATGACCGTAATACGGTCTCGACCGGTTTAAATAATCCTCATAGGAAAAAATAACTTTGGGGAAAAATACAACCTCCCAGAGTTTGTCGGCTTAAACACTTTTCACCCTGTATAACGAGATAACATCCCAGGCAGAAAAGGTCTTGTCACTGGATTCGAGTTCCGATATAGGATTTCATTTGTAAATGCAACTCTTGTTATCTTGTATTGGGGAATCGAGACGAAACCACGATATTAAGTTACGTATTGCAGGAGTTTACATCGAAAAGACTTGTGAAACATTTTCTGATGCAATACGCACACAATTCCTCACGAGCCTGGAGTAATATCTGTGGTGTTGGGTAGAGAAGGAAAGGACATTTAACCATCGACGACCCTGAGAACTGAGCTAGTTAAAAAATGTAGCGGGACTTTGAATTTCGCCGCGCTACACTCGTTCCCTCAGATAAAAAATATCCCGTCGCAGCGGTATGAGCGCTCGACGGCAGAGAAACTACTAAAATTGTAACTCTTATTTTGTTTTCTACCCGTTTCAATTGTCTCTTGATAGCCGAAGCTTAAGGCACACGTGATCTGATTAAGACGAAAAAACTTATTAATGTGTAGACATTGTGGAAGTTGTTATGAAATTCGGAGGATGAAAAGAAGCAACTAAAATAAATTGCATTTAATATCAAGACGGTTTTTGTGTACATTAGAAATTCCTGGACAATGAAACTTATTGCAAGATTTCGGAGCCGACTTTTCGCGCAGAAATGAAGGAGATTTTTGAAGACCTGCACGCCGCACGAAAGAAGACAAGTTAACCTGGTAAAGGATGATTTATCTACGCCACTTACCCCTGTCAGTTACGTTTTGTTATTCTCTGTTTCTTTTCACTAAGTTTTGTAGTGCAAATTGGTTTAACTTTTTCTCAAAAACGCCACAAGGACCACCCCAACAATTGCTTTTCCGAATAACGAAGTCCTATCTGCATTTCTTTCTTTCTTTCCCTTTTTTTCACGGTCATTAACGATTTTGAAAAAACCATTTTTATTCACGATTTCTTCCACATTTTCAACCTTTTCTTCTCTTCTTATTTTTCTTTTTGTTATTAACCACTACAACTGGCTCCCGCGACAGGACGCAATTTTCGGATGTGTCGTTTTTGAGCAAATTTAAAACTTTAATTTGTATTTTTTCCCAACAGAGAATTTCAAAAAATCCTGAACTTTAAACGGTAACTAAAACTCCTACTTTATTGTACCTAAGCAAATGATTATACCACAATATTGTAAAGAATTTTTGTAACTAATTCAATCTGTTTTTCTTTGCATGGCATATGTTGATGCAAAACTGTTATTTTGAGGACCTTTGGTGATTATCCGATGGAGATGTATTAAGAAAATCCATATTTTGACGAATACGATTTACGGAGAAGTGTTTGACCAGCCGCTGCAGGACAGAAAATTTAATGGTGAGTCACACAATTATGTTTCATTCAAGCATTCAATAGCCAACTGCAGAATCAATTTTTCCCTTTCCACACATCCTGTAGTTTTCTTCCAGATTTTTCCAAAATTATCAATCTCTATTGTAGTTTGAGGTAATTATAGTATTGTTGTAGCATATGAAGATCGTGAATTTGACCGCCAAACAGTCATTTGTTACGAAAAATTTTGTCCGCCCAGCTGCAGCTTTCTCAATCATTGTTTGCAATAGAGCAATCATTTACATTGACGAGAAAATATTTCAAACTAAATTTGAGTCAAATTTTTATTAATCAGACTTATATTATTCCCTTTTTGACTTACGATTATACATTCTATTACAATGTAACGCGGTTTCGGCAGATGAGTTATGTGAAGTAGATTCATCTTTCAACCAACAAGAAAGTCCGCGTTTCCCTCCATGGACCAGTTCACAGATCAATGCAATGATTTTGCCTCAAACTCGCAACATTTGTGATAATACACAGATGGCGACTCTAAGTGACGAAATGTGGAATGGACGCGAGACTAGACCGTCAGCGCCATTGTTAACATCAATGTCAGAACCGAATATGAGACAAATTCACCAATGTGGCACAAATCGGACACAAGAGACTGACAAACTGGACCGACTATTAGAGTTATTTGCAGACATGAAGCGAGACGTTAGTCAGAAAATTGACGCAAAGCTGGACGCACTTGGTCAGGACTTTAAACAAAGGCTAGATAAAAGTGACGAAAAATTTGACGTATTAAACCGTACTATGACCGAAAATTTTGAACGAACGACAAAACAGATGACAGAATTAAATAACACCACTCAACAGCTCAGCCAGCGATTTGAGACATTGTCCGACCGAGTAACTAAACAGGAAGAAACTTTGGTTACATTCACACATGAAACAAAAAAACGATATCTCACGATGTGAGAATCAGTTAACTCAAATAGTTAATGTGCAGCAGGAAGTGAACACCCGTGTGGAAGAGTTAGCTCAGGCCCACACTTCAGCTAGCTCCACCAAAGAAAAGCTGACTGAAGAAGTGGGAAATATTACCCAACAGCTCACAATGGTAGTTCTTGAACAAACCCACCCCAATGAAAAGATAGAAAAATTAGAAGATCGAGCGGACCTTGCGTCACTAAACAACGACACCAACATGGCCGAAAGAATTGTACACGAATGTAAATTGTGTGATGACTATCTGGACAAAAAACTTGAAACAATTACAAAAGACATACTTTCAAAAAGAAAGACACATGTTAATGACGAGACAAAACACATAGAAGACGAAGTGACAAAATTACGAGACAATGTTGTGCCGTGTTTGGCGATTGGTTGAAACGCATCGCTAGGAAACGACAAAGCAGCTAAAACCGTGGCTAATGACACAGACAGAACACCTATTGTGAAATCACCTATTTCAAATCAAAATTACAATGTGCCGCTTTCTTTTCCACCGAACGAGCAATATTACGGTACCACACCTAAAGTAGCAACTGACCTAAATCACATCAATACAGTTATGCCAACCGGCATGGCCGAGGACGCGTTTGTAAGACATGGGTATTTCCAGACACTTTCCAGTGAGGACAAGCACAAAGTCCACCCTATTGTGTTTATTAGATCATTTGACGGTGTTTTTCCACGTAGTTGGTCAGAAGTCGATAAAATCAGATACGTCACCAATCTCATGAGAGGATGAGCAGCTAAGTGGGGTGCCGCTATGAAACGGTGGTGCCTTACTTTTGAACAGTTCGAACAAGCCTTCTTGGACGAATTCTGGTCCGAGAATGAGCAACAGAGTCTAAGGAGAGTAGTGTGCAACCCCGAGACCTATGACCCTAAAAAAGAGACATTAAGACAATACTTTGAGAGGTACCTAGACAAGACACTGTACTGGTCCAAACCATCCGACTTGCCAGCTATAATTGACACTTTAAAGAGCCACTTACCCTTTCCATACCGAGACAGATTAATAGGAGTACCGGAGAATGACGTCTAGACTTTCTTAAACTTCTTAGATCAAATGGACGTAGTTTACAGAGGCGATTCACGCCATTCAAATTTTACGCATATTAATAAACAAAATCAGTACCCACCCCAAAGGAATCGTAGTGACGGTGGTTGGTGGAACCATCCGTCCGCGCCGCGACACAATACGATGCCTGCGCGCGAAACATACTCAAGTGGAAACGTGTATGACGGTAGGAACAACCGCAGAAATTCGTGGAATAATAATAACAAAAATAATTATCACCCATATCAAAATGGTAACTACATGCAAAATGAAAATCACAGACAGTACAACAACAACAGCAATAGGAGACGTGAGAAGAACCGGTACAATCCGGGCTACTTTGACAGGAACATGACATATAACAGACATAATTACCACCAAAACAATAACAATCCCAACAATCACCGACAGAATATGTGGAACACACAACATTCACGAATGACAAATCATAACCCTCCACGGAAACCGCCGCCGTTTCCCAATATAGTTATGCACTCCCCACCGGGAAGTAGCAATAACAATTGCGGCGCGCCATCAGCTGACGCGTGGGCGCCAACCGGCCGGAATGTAAACATAGTGGAGCTTGTCAATGAACCCGGCCAAACACAGCAGACGACGGAAACAGTCGACGACCGAGCTAAGCGCTCGTGCTTCGGTCGTGAGGTGTTGTAAGAGCACAACGGCTGAGACGGTTTGTTTCCTCAGGTACGACCACAAAATGACAGCTATTAAATTCAGGTCCTTTCAGAATAGCAAGCATACCTCACCCAGGTTGTTACTCCCTAGAATATCCGTTATCTCACAAGCCGAGGGGGCTGCATCCCCACAGAAATTTGAAATACTTTGTGCACTAAAACAACATAATATAATGACAACTAATTTGAACATGAGCAAGCTTCTGTGAAAACGAAATCATAAATATTTGTATTGAATACACGAACATTAAGTTGTACAGCCTAAGAACACAAACATTCATTTATGGAAATTATGTACTGCAGTTACACTTGTACACATAATTATGAAGAGAATGTAAACCCAGGTGATTACACTTACTAAATGAGAAAAGATATTCATGTAGGAATGATATCTACACAGGTTACATTTGTTGTTAATTGTAAATTATAAGGTGAATCAACAATTAGTTAGTTATTTCAAGGCACTCCAATGACAGGAGATAATAGCTGTTGAAATCAGTAATGACATAGGTGTGTAGCAGAATGAATGAGGACGTAAGAATGAATGATCAGTATGAATGAGTTAATATTTAGGTTAATATAAGAAGGTAAGTTACTGTGAAGTAGTTGATGGAGACCGATTATTTGAGGAAAATATTATTGGAGTTTTATGAGAATGGATGTGCCAAATGGCCCCACGTATGTGATATATTAATGTTTGATGAGGAATACGTTTAATGTATGTATATATATATATATATATATATATATATATATATATATATAATGATGAATATATGAGTAAGGAATGAGTGAGAATGTTTTGGAAATATTGTGCTACCTAGAGAAGTGAGTAAATAGACTACATCTTTTGATTACATAAGGATTTCAGTTTGAAAGAAAACATTTGTGATGAGTTAGAACACATGAGTACAAGACACTAAATGTGAATCTATTTTCTGTGCCCTTGAAAATGAACGAATGCAAGAAAAGCAGAGTGAACATAATGATGATTACAGCTGTGGAAATAAGTGTGATAAGAATGTAGCTTGGAAACACATTAGCTTTAATTTATGGCAGAAGTGTAACTTGGTAACCTTTTATTAAGTTTTTTTAAGCCACTGTGTGGAAGAAAACATTTATAGTTTGTGTTCAGACAGGAGAATGATATTTTAAGGAACTTAAGTTGAAATATAGTTTTTACACAGCCCTCATGTGAATAAATTTGTATAGAAAAAAATTATTTTTACACAAGACAGAAAACCCTGAGGAAGCAAAAGATAGAGTTATTAAGGCCGTTTTGCGATTCGTACAACACCTCCACTTAAGCGGACAGATGACAAAATTACATCTACGTTGAAGAAATCTGACTTTTCAGGCTATGCAAGGTAAGTGCAAAGGAGCAGTGAGCACCCGTGCAGCCGACGTCGAGCAACGGACACTGAGAAAAAGACATTTTACTGTCAATTATAATACTATGTTCTTTATTTATGTTTTATAGAAAGAAGTGATATATATACACCACATACATGTTGTTTAACCTTCACTGAAGTAGAAGAAAGTTCATGGTTGAACTCTTGAGAGGAAATTTGATATGTTATTATATAATACACATTATGAGAGAGACAATATCTGTGAGATATATTTTCCATTTGTATAGACGGTATCCACAAGAAGTGGAGATATCGAGGAAGTGCTGAGCAGTGATTTACTCATGCAAGGATTTGTTAATGTATAATACATTTAGTCATATGAACAGTCAGAACCCAAACAGAGACTCTGTCATGATGTTACACTACACAGACTTGACCTAAGGACACTTACATTTACCTATGATTTGGTAAATGGTTAGCACTTCCTTTCACACACCCCTTGAAGGTGATGCAAATGTTATAATGTATTATGTTCTCTTTGTATGTAGTAGCTGTAGGATTTGATAGTTTATAGGTAGTGAATAGTTTCTTCCATTCTATCTTTTTTTTTTTCTTTCTCCATTATCCTACCACCTCCTGCAGCTGGGTATTGTTTGTTTATGGAATGTAAGAATATATTGTGTGACAGTAAACTTTCAGGTATGAATAAAAAGACATGAAGAAAACTGAATGTTGATGGCATCACAAGCCTGGTCAACCACTAGCCAGCCAAGATATGGAATCAAAAGAAAGAAAGAAATAATAAATGAAGGAAAGCCCGAGCTTTAAGTATTAAGTCTGATATCCCATGGCCCGCCCAAACCGGAATAAAAAAAATATATAATAATAAATAAAAATAAAAAAAATTAATACCCCAATAAAAGAAAGCCAATGGGACTTAGTATAATTTTATTTTAGTGTAAATATTTCACATGCATATTCTTCTAAATTTATATGTATTTGTATATGTGTTAAACTTTGCATATTGTCAACATATTTTGAAATGTGACCACGAAATGTAAGCTTTCATAATTAACTATGTAAGCATGCTGGGACACCGTGAACTTTGCTAAAATGTAAATGTGGCAAAAGGTGTTGCAAAATGTTTAAAATAATGAACGTTATAAACGACGAATTTTGTGTTGTTTGTGAAACATATGGTGCATAAACCAAATAACTGTTTGTAAAGCGATATAAACTGCAATTTACTTCGACGATAATGAGGATTTCCACACTGCAAATGAACGTTTGTTGGCGAGTGTAAACAATGTGGTGAAACACCTACCTTTGCGAACATCGACGCCGTTGTTCCTGGCCGGCCTTCAGATGCTTCGAGACAATAAACTCAGCACCTGTCGTAGGCGATGTGGAGGCTAAAAACTACATCGACCATATATGCCCCGGGAACAATAGTCATGAAAACGCACAAGGACCTGGAGTGTTGTGTCGTAACAGAAGACACGGACGTTGCTTCAGATAACGCACACGCTCAATCTTATGGTGTCACCGAACTTAACACGCCGTTTATGCTGGAATAACAACTTGTAATGAACACTATGTGAAAGTGAATACTGTGCAAGATTGTCATAACACAGCGATTTTGAAACTGCCGCACGCGAAATTCAGTGATGCTATTGCGCATGCGCAAATACTACATGCTGCCAGAGATGCATTGGGAAACCAACGCTGGAAGCCAACGATTGCTTGAAGCGCTCAACATTAACTGCGCTGGTGAGCAGCTTGCTCAAACACACACTATGTAAGCATATATATATTAATTGTCTAAAAAGGATCAAAACTGCAACAGGTGTATGTAGTATATAGATTTAGAAACCAAGTAGTGACAAAGATAATCCTCTAAGTATGCACGTGGCGTTTCCTGGGAAAATATGTATAATAGACATTTAGGTATATCTATTCTATTGTTTGCTAGCCTGCCACGCTAAATGTCTTAGCGCGACAGTCGAGGGGGCGATGTAGCGGGACTTTGAATTTCGCCGCGCTACACTCGTTCCCTCAGATAAAAAATATCCCGTCGCAGCGGTTTTCTACCCGTTTCAATTGTCTCTTGATAGCCGAAGCTTAAGGCAGACGTGATCTGATTAAGACGAAAAAACTTATTAATGTGTAGACATTGTGGAAGTTGTTATGAAATTCGGAGGATGGAGAGAAGCAACTAAAATAAATTGCATTTAATATCAAGACGGTTTTTGTGTACATTAGAAATTCCTGGACAATGAAACTTATTGCAAGATTTCGGAGCCGACTTTTCACGCAGAAATGAAGGAGATTTTTGAAGACCTGGACGCCGCACGAAAGAAGACAAGTTAACCTGGTAAAGGATGATTTATCTACGCCACTTACCCCTGTCAGTTACGTTTTGTTATTCTCTGTTTCTTTTCATTAAGTTTTGTAATGGAAATTGGTTTAACTTTTTCTCAAAGACGCCACAAGGACCACCCCAACAATAGCTTTTCCGAATCACGAAGTCCGATAGCTTTTCCGTAATACTAAGTCCGATTTCCATTTCATTCTTTCCCTTTTTTACGGTCTCTCCTCTCCATTTATTTTTTTAGTAACCACTACAAAAATATTGCACTATTGAGAATATTCTTGTGAGTAATTTTCAGAAAAGTGTTTTCAACCACTACTATAGAGTCATTAATAATACGATTAAATGGTTCAAATGGCTCTGAGCACTATGGGACTTAACATCTGTGATCATCAGTCCCCTAGAACTTAGAACTACTTAAACCTTACTAACCTAAGGACATCACACACATCCATGCCCGAGGCAGGATTCCAACCTGCGACTGTAGCAGTCGCGCGGTTCCGGACTGATCGCCTAGAACCGCTAGACCACCCCGGCCGGCCAAGAATACGATTACATTGGCAGATTGCCGTATATATTTTTTTTTTTCGTATCACTGTATTCATATTTTTACATTACAAAGCATACTTCAAAAGTAGATGCAAAGTACTTGTTTGTATGTTATTAATGTGAGTGCGGACCTCTCCTTTACAATTCAATTCCTATAGGATTTAGGCCATCAAAAGAGTAATGGAATAAAGCTGGAAAAAGTCCGCAACATTAATTTATGCGTACTCCCATTACGTCACGTTGAAACAAAAATAAAAATCTCTAACAGGAAAAAGAAATAGGGATGATAGAATACTAATTACGGATGTTAACAAATATATCACTTTAGTTCCCCTCAAAGTGGAGAAACAGTGTAAATTTTAAAAAAAGGCTCCACTCAGCGTCGATTACATTTATAAGACTTTCCTTGTTTATAAAACCTCATATCGTCTCACGTTAATGGATTTATTGCATTACTATTATGATTTCTGCATCACAGGTAAACCCCTAAGACCACGCTGCCACTGCTCTGTATAAACAACGTTTAGCAGCCTGGAAGTGCATTAAGGTAAGCTTAATCTTTGATATTACTGTGAGGCATGCTAACTGCGGAATGCATAATTCGTAGCTCTGCGACTGTATGTGGCACTGTATTACACACAGAAGCTTTTAGAAGGTTCCAGTCCTGGTGAGAACTTTTATCGACCTTGAAATTTCATACTTCCCCCCCCCCCCTCTTATAGCTCAAAAAGAGCTATAAGAAAAAATGATAAAGAGCCATTTCAGTGACATGTTTTGTTTGTAGCATTGCGTTTGTAGTTCCAAAACTACCGGTTAGTGGTTGCAAAATAATACACTTTTCCGGATGCCGATTCTCTAACTGATGCAATCCTACACTTCTAAACTTAATTTGGATGTTAAAAATTAATGGCAATGATATAAAATTCTCATGCTACCAATGCATCTTTATTTGAAGCTGTAATGACTCAAAGCAGTTGAAAACAAAACGACGTAGAATGTAAAGTAACAGGAGGAGGTGGTCTTTCAAAGTTAATAGGGAAAAACAGACAGACTAGGTGAGACCTGCTCCAGATCTCTTTTGTTGTTGGATTAGAAATGGGTTAGAGACACGTAGTGCTCGTCACTGGTAGCAAGCCTCACTGGAATAGTAACATATAGGACAGTATTCGCCGTCCGGTGCTGCCAAGCGGTTCTAGGCGCTTCAGTCTGGAAGCACGCAACCGCTACGGTCGCAGGTTCGAATTCTGCCTCGGGCATGGATGTGTGTGATGTCCTTAGGTTGGTTAGGTTTAATTAGTTCTGTGTTCTAGGGGACTGATGACCTTAGATGTTAAGTCCCATAGTGCTCAGAGCCATTTGAACCATTTGGACAGTATTCGCGTAGAAAGACATCTCCGTAGGCAGCAGTGAGCCAAGTGCCATCTGGCAAGAGCCCAGGAAAATTACCATACGTCAAGAGCGTTGGGCAGGACAGATACACACGGGAGTACAGGCGGACTACTAAGGACAATCATCGTCCAACACCAACGTAACTATGACTTCAGCAATTTGTCGTTACGACCGTTTAGCATTCAAAGGGAGGGCATATGCACGTCGATTAATTACAAACCAATTTGTGCTAATGCGTGTATTAGAATCTGTGCCTATTCATAATTACGACCGACAGTCCTTAGGTTAATGAAAGCAACAGTACCTTCATGCTCACTTATTTGCCTATACAATAAGGCTAACAAACTTTGTCTTAAATTTCAATTGAATCAGTGACACTCTTTTAAACTGATTATGTTTCCTATTAATTTTTCAGGACGAATATTTTCATTTATTTTGGCACAATATTGTTGATGGTAGGATTTAATAGGATTTGCCTTTTTGTGGCCTAGTATGCAGTTTTCGGCGTAGAATTGCCATTCTAGGTGCAACATTATTTCATCCATTATACAGAAACGTTACTTTATCAGTTTTGGTTAGATAAGGTATTGTAATGTAGAAATTGGATGTATAATTGTATCGTAACGAGTTAGTATTGTCGCGTGTTACAGTAATTACAGTTACAGTAATTACAGTCACATTAATTAGGCAACAAATTATAGAATTAGACTTCTTCAAAATTTTGCAGTAAATCTGTGTCTATATGATTAAGTGCCTCGCAGAGGGTTTATCGAACCACCTTCAACTGATTTCTCTGCCGTTCTACTCTAGAACGGCGTGCGTGTAAAACGAACCTGACTTCGTGAGAGATTTGATTTCTCTTACTTTATTACGATGGTCATTTCCCGCTATGTGGGTGGGCGACAATAAAATATTTTTGCGTTCGAAGGAGAAATTTGATGACTGCAATTTCATGATAAGGTCCTGCCGCAGCGGAAAATGTCTATGTTTTAATGACTGCAGCCCCAATTCACACATCAAATCCGTGGCACTCTCTCACCTATTTCGCGATAATACAAAATGATTAGCCCTTCTTCGAACTTTTTCAGTGTCCTGCCTCAGTTCTATCTTACGTAGATCCTAGACCACAGAGCAGATGTGGTCGAACAAGCGTTGTGCAGGCAGTCTCTTTAGTAGAGCTGTGGTATTTCCTAAGTGATATGCCGACAAACCGCCGTCTTTGGTTCTCTTTCTCCATATTATGTGATCGATCCACTTTATCATCATCATCATCATCATCATCATTTAAGACTGATTATGCTTTTCAGCGTTCAGTCTAGAGCATAGTCCACCCTATAAAATTCCTCCATGATCCCCTATTCAGTGCTAACATTGGTGCCTCTTCTGATGTTAAGCCTATTACTTCAAAATCATTCTTAACCGAATCCCGGTACCTTCTCCTTGGTCTGCCCCGACTCCTACCCTCTACTGCTGAACCCATGACTCTATTGGGTAAACTTGCTTCTCCCATGTAACATGACCCGACCATCTAAGCCTGTTCGCCCTGACTGCTACATCTATAGAGTTCATTCCCAGTTTTTCTTTGATTTCCTCATTGTGGACACCCTCCTGCCATTGTTTCCATCTACTAGTACCTGCAAGCATCCTAGCTACTTTCATGTCCGTAACCTCAACCTCGTTGATAAGGTAACCTGAATCCACCAGCTTTCGCTCCCATACAACAAAGTTAGTCGAAAGATAGAACGGTGCACAGGTAACTTAGTCTTGGTACTGACTTCCTTCTTGGAGAAGAGAGTAGATCGTAGCTGAGCGCTCACTGCATTAGCTTTTCTACACCTCGCTTCCAGTTCTTTCACTATGTTGCCATCCTGTGAGACTATGCATCCTAAGTACTTGAAACCGTCCACCTGTTCTAACTTTGTTCCTCCTATTTAGCACTCAATCCGTTTATATCTCTTTCCCAATGACATTGCTTTCGTTTTGGAGATGCTAATCTTCATACCATAGTCCTTACATTTCTGATGTAGCTCTGAAATATTACTTTGCAAACTTTCAATCGAATCTGCCATCACAACTAAGTCATCCGCATATGCTAGACTGCTTATTTTGTGTTAACATATCTTCATCTCACCCAGCCAGTCTATTGTTTTCAACATATGATCCATAAATAATATGAACAACAGTGGAGACAGGTTGCAGCCTTGTCTTACCCCTGAAACTACTCTGAACCATGAACTCAATTTACCGTCAACTCTAACTGCTGCCTGGCTATCTATGTAAAGACCTTTAATTGCTTGCAAAAGTTTGCCTCCTATTCCATAATCTCGTAGAACAGACAATAACTTCCTTCTAGGAAGATCTATAAAGCATAGATACAATTTTTTTAATGCATTATTGTAATCCCGAAGTAGTTAGGTGAATTCACAGCCGTTAGATTTGTCTGATATATTAAGTAACCGAACTTTAGCGGATTCCGTTTAAACACTCATGTGTATGAGTTCACACTTTCCATCCTTTAGAGTGAATTGCCACTTTTCACCCCATATAAGTATCTCGTCTACATCATTTTGCAATTGCTTTTGATTATCTGATGACTTTTGCATGACGGTAAATGACAGCATCAACTGCGAAGAATCTAAGGGGACTGCTCAGATTGTCTCATAAATTATTCATGTGGATTAGGAACAGCAAAGGGCCAAGAACACATCATTAGAGAAGGCCAGATATTACGTCTGTTTTACTCCAGGACTTCCAGGCAGTTACTACGAAATGTGACACTTCTGACAGGATATCACGGATCCAGACGATACTCCGAAGACACACAATTTCATTGGACGTCACTCCTGATGAATGGTGTCAAAATCCTTTTGGAAATCTAAAAACCTTGAATCAATTGGACGTCCGTTTCGATAGTACTCATAATTTAGTAAGGATACATAGTTGTGTTTCACAAGAATGATATTTTCCTAATCCGTGTGGGATATTTGTCAAGAAATCTTTTCCTTCGTAGTAATCCGTAATATTAGAACATATTATATGGTGCAAAATTCTACTGCAAATCGACTTTAGTGATATGGGTCTATGAATCAGCTGATTGCTTCTGTACTTTTCTTCGGTATTGGTGTAACTTGTGCGTCTTCCCATTCCTTTAGGTACAGATCTTTCGACGAGCGAGGGGCTGTGCACGATTGCTAAATGTAGAGCTCTTGTATTAGCATTCTCTGAAAGGAACCTGTCTCTTATACATCTACGTTATCTACTACGTCTAAGTTATTTATGTTGGAAGCTGTTCTTCATTTGGATTGTCAAAAATTTACTTCATCTTCTATGACAAATACATCGCGGAAAATCGTGTTTAGTAACATTGCGCAGGTGGCACTGTCATCAGCAACATTACCATGCTATCACGCAGTGAAGATATACTTTAGATGCGACCAGAAGCTCTTCGGATTTTCTGCCAGATTACGGGACAGAGTTTCGTTGGGGAAACTAGTAAAAGCATGTCACGTCGAGTTTCGGCTTAAATTTCGAACGTCTGTAGGACTTTACCATTGTTAAGCATATGTGTCCTTTTAAACTTGGCAGGCTTTCTTCGTTGCCTCTGGAAAAGTGTTCTGACCTATTTTGCGTTCCAGGGGGGGGGGGGGGGGGGGAGGATCAGTAGCATATGTTATTAATTTATTTAGTATATATCTCTCAACTGCCGTTGATACTATTTCTTTGAATACAAGCCACATCTGGTCTACTCTTAAATGTTAAGTTCGGAAGCAGATGAGGGGTTCTCTTAGGAAGGTATAAGTGAATTTTCATTTACCTTTTTAAGCAGATATATTTGGCATTAGCATCTGATGGGTTTCCATGCTACGTTAATCACTCTCTCTACTATGATCTTTTACTCACTAGTCCCTATATCCGTCTTGTTGGTACCTAATTGCTCAGTATTGTTCGCTTCTGAGAGTTCAACTAACTAATTGTTCAAAACAATTTTCTGAAAGAAGATTCAGTACGATTTAGCACGACGTTACGTGGTTACCACTGAGTTTAAATACAGGGTTATTACAAATGATTGAAGCGATTTCACAGCTCTACAATAACTTTATTATTTGAGATATTTTCACAGTGCTTTGCACACACATACGAAAACTCAAGAAGGTTTTTTAGGCATTCACAAATGTTCGATATGTGCCCCTTTAGTGATTCGGTAGACATCAAGCCGATAAACAAGTTCCTCCCACACTCGGCGCAGCATGTCCCCATCAATGAGTTCGAAAGCATCGTTGATGCGAGCTCGCAGTTCTGGCACGTTTCTTGGTAGAGGAGGTTTAAACACTGAATCTTTCACATAACCCCACAGAAAGAAATCGCCTGGGGTTAAGTCGGGAGACCGTGGAGGCCATGACATGGATTGCTGATCATGATCTCCACCACGACCGATCCATCGGTTTTCGAATCTCCTGTTTAAGAAATGCCGAACATCATGATGGAAGTGCGGTGGAGCACCATCCTGTTGAAAGATGAAGTCGGCGCTGTAGATCTCCAGTTGTGGCATGAGCCAATTTTCCAGCATGTCTAGATACACGTCTCCTGTAACGTTTTTTTCGCAGAAGAAGAAGGGGCCGTAAACTTTAAACCGTGAGATTGCACAAAACACGTTAACTTTTGGTGAATTGCGAATTTGCTGCACGAATGCGTGAGGATTCTCTACCGCCCAGATTCACACATTGTGCCTGTTCGCTTCACCATTAAGAAAAAATGTTGCTTCATCACTGAAAACAAGTTACGCACTGAACGCATCCTCTTGCATGAGCTGTTGCAACCGCGCCGAAAATTGAAAGCGTTTTACTTTGTCATCGGGTGTCAGGGCTTGTAGCAATTGTAAACGGTAAGGCTTCTGCTTTAGCCTTTTCCGTAAGATTTTCCAAACTGTCGGCTTTGGTACGTTTAGCTCCCTGCTTGTTTATTCGTCGACTTCCGCGGGCTACGCGTGAAACTTGCCCGCACGCGTTCAACCGTTTCTTCGCTCACTGCAGGCCGACCCGTTGATTTCCGCTTACAGAGGCATCCAGAAGCTTTAAACTGCGCATACCATCGCCGAATGGAGTTAGCAGTTGGTGGATCTTTGTTGAACTTCGTCCTGAAGTGTCGTTGCACTGTTATGACTGACTGATGTGAGTGCATTTCAAACACGACATACGCTTTCTCGGCTCCTGTCGCCATTTTGTCTCAGTGCGCTCTCGAGCGCTCTGGCGGCAGAAACCTGATGTGCGGCTTCAGCCGAACAAAACTTTATGAGTTTTTCTACGTATCTGTAGTGTGTCGTGACCATATGTCAATGAATGGAGCTACAGTGAATTTATGAAATCGCTTCAATCATTTGTAATAGCCCTGTATATGTTTTCACCAACAAAATGGCTCAAATGGATCTGAGCACTATGGGACTTAACATCTGAGGTCGTCAGTCCCCTAGAACTTAGAACTACTTAAACCTAACTAACCTAAGGACATTACACACATCCATGCCCGAGGCTGTATTCGAATCTGCGACCTAGCAGTCGCGCGGTTCTGTACTTAGCGCCTAGAACCGCTCGGTCACTGCGGCCGGTTTTCACAAACACATCGACAATAGATCGAAGCTACCACCGACTATAATTTTCCTAGTGGAGTACTTTTTAGGAATGAGAGTTAAGTTTACTTTGCACTGTACAGCAGTTGTGCCATCTGAGTCGGAGGGACAGGTAAAAGGAACCAATTATGAATGTGTTCCGGTAGTGATGTACAACTTCTACCCATACCGACTCACAGGAGCTACTTACATCAATTTCGCTACACAATAAATTACTTCTGAAAGCAATTAACACGCCCTCGCCAACTGCATGTACTGCATCCCTTCTGAAAACGGCTAGGTTCATTATAAAACGTTTGGCTCAACGTATTTCGGGTTTAGCCAGCTTTCGAACCTGTAGTGATTGCGCGCTTCAGTACTTTCTATTTGCGCTTGTAGCTCTGATTCCACCCCTACATAGCTACGACAGTTGACAGGTACAATACGGATTGTTTGAAGGTCTGCCCTCGTCCTGCTTTTGCCTGTTTCACTGACGTCCTTTTAAGCTGAACCCGGAAACCCACCACCCTGTGGCGCAAGTCGATCAAACTGTAGCCGACACGGTCTCAGAACCGTCTGAGACTCTGATTCACACACTACAATCGGTTCTGTATCAGAGACCCACAGTCGATGCTGCAGATGGTGAGCTCCGCCTTCGTCCCGCAAGAAAAAACCGGCACTCTTTATTTCAGCTGGCCACCAGAAATCAGATAGAATCTCTTCCGATACAAAGCTCCACATATCGTAGATACCGACATGATCCACCACCTACAGTTGGCTGCAGTCTTCCTCTTCAAGGCATCTGGGAGGATAAGTTCCACACCGGGAATTACTCCTACCGGTATGCACATAGAGTTCACCCTGGATTCCACAAAATGTGTTTCTTTAAACAAAGTAACGTAATTTCGAATCACATAGGGAAATTTTTCTTGATTTTCGAAGGAAATACGAATTAATTAATACTAATTAATTACGAAATGGAATTCTCAGTGGTAGACTGCCTTACGTCTTCTTTCGGTAATAAATACGTCATTCCTTCGGTTCAGTGAACAGTTAGTACTTCCACCATTTCAGACTGATAGTCATCTACACTACATTTATCAAAAATGTTACCTATCTGTACCAGAAAATGAGTAGCAGAAAGGACCGCCTAATTCGAAAATAGATATCCAGTTTCCCATCTCGTGTCAGTTTGTTTTGGAACCATTCACCTTGTTTCCGAATTGACTGACTCGTGGTCAGACACTCGTTGTAATTTAATCGATCGGAGGGCGGGGATGTTTCAATGAGACTGATCTGTTCTAAAGTAGAGAGTTACTATTACTTTCTGGACGCCAGCTACTTGTTAGCATCTGACAGAGGGTTCGAAAACGAGAAAATGCTCGTGGGAATGTGTTTTGTCCTTCCATTCAGCGATCCGCAAAAGAGTAGCTTTCTGCTATCGCTTTAACCCTGCGAATAAACCGAGGACTACCCTCGCAAAAAGGACACGAGAGTAAAAGCGCTTTTGGAAATAACTCCTGACAGCTGCTGAGCCTCTGGAAAATTGTTTTACGTGCTAATTGTAAGTTAGTAACAACAAACAATTCCGAAGGTAAAGCGAAATGAAAAACTTTCCGTTTGTACGTTTCGCGAACACAAAGGAAATGAAAACATAAACAACATGTGATGCTTTCATATTCCTTTACGTTTTGAAAAGCCGACGATTTTATGGGTGTGAACCTAATACACAATGATTGAGAAGCTCGGAAGCTTTATTTTGTTCTTATTTAAGAAAAGCCGTGTGTCTGTGTACAGAACATTTCCAATGAGGATTTCCCGTCGCTTCAAGAAGTTCGATTTACGGTGTTCGACAAGGTGCCTTTAAATAAATGAATGAAGCCTCCGCAAATATTGTATTCAAAACTTAGTTATACGACTCAGGCGTCGTTGCCGAACGGAAAAATTTGTGAATGAGATCTTGTTGAAAGTAACTGACAACGACGGCAGTCGAGGAGCTGGAAGTGGTAAGATACCAGGTCACACAAAACATAACATACCACTCAGAAAAGATAAACTAATTTCATTGAAAAAGTTAGCAAAAGTTATTACGAATTTTTTAACATATGAAATTTGAGAAACTCAGATGAATACAGTTATTCATAAAGATCCAAGAAAATCAACGATACAGGTACAGTATTTGAAATTTGATCAATTTTAATTTGAAATTTCAAATCATGTCATTGCGTAGAGTTTCAGTTAGTTCTGTTGTTTCTGTTCCAAAATAAATTCAGTAAAATACAGTATGAGCTCACATACTACTTGAAAACAAAGAAACACATCTGAATTAAGAACTGTACCAGAATAACAGATCAACATCAATAAAAATTTTGCTTAACTCGTGAGTTATCATCTGCTGGCGCACCAGATCACAACAGGCAATGTGTAGGCCTAACTATAAAAACAATATGAAATGTGAACTTCACGTAAATCAGGGGAATATGATTTGAGCTCGGATATATAACTATCGGTTCTCCAATTAAAGAGCCCAACATTAGGAACAAATAACCAAAGATGGAATTAGGCAGAAAACAGATCTCAGGCAGGAGTGACTATGCCAATGCATGTAGCTCGATTTCCAGTTTTTCGTACTCAGGCTATTTCTATTAAAGCAAATATTAATAAAATTTAACCAGGAACGCCCACACTACGCATACTAAAACGCCAAATAGTAAAAATGAATTTACATTAATCCTGAGTTCAAAATAAATTACACAAAACAAGAACATACAACATACATAATTTACCAACAGGGCTCAAATATAATAAATGGGAACCAGAAGACCTGCCCAGAATAGATATGACATAAACAATTTCAGCGATGTAAGATAGCCAAGTTATAACCAATAATATCTTTAAATAAAGTCGGTTTTTTTCTAAAATAGTATAACACATATACTTTAAGGAACCCTACAGATGGCGGTTAGTTCCAAATAACAGTCTGCATAGTATACACACTAACATGGTCACCAAATGAGTCCAATAAGTACGAATGAGTACGGCTCACTAATGTCACTTTGCGTGTGGAGTTCGTAGACAGAAATAGGTGACGAGTTTCCAAGGCTGTCTTCCACTAAATCCGAGTGACGTCCATCTCAGGTATGTAAGATGGTGGAACAGATAATTACACACCAGCTCAAAGTCACATTGAGCTTTGCCCACTGCTAGTAAGATCCACATGTCTCATCACTGACAGCATTTGTCTTTGGAAAGCAATCCTGCATTTATTTGTGTTTAAGGTGTGAGACCGAGGTGAAGCTTGTGGAGGGTACGCATGCCATTTGACGGAATGTGAAGACGGTGAGTACCTGCCTACGCAGGCGAAAAGATTACAACTGACTTTAGAGTTTATATCAAAGCACCAACGGGTATATGGTACTTGCGCCAAAATTATTGATACCATTTTCTTTCGGATGCAAGTTTCAACATAAAATAAAACTTACGCACTTTCTATTAGGCCCTAAATCTTTCACCAACTGTTAACGGGAAGGAGTCCAATAACTGAACGGCGAACCTGCCCCAGTGTTAAGCAGACATGTTATGTTCACTGACTCCATATACTCTTAGAGCAACTGCAAAATCGACACTTGCTATGCACTGTCTATTTGCAAGACAACATATGGATAAACACACACTACTATTCTTAGTATTACTTCCTGTTACTTCAACTTGTGTACTTCAGAGAAAAAATATGAAATTACGTTAGAAACAAATTACACAAACACGGGATGCAACACCTGACATTGGTTCGAGTTCGGTTGTTCTAAAAAGAATCTAATTCGTAAGGACCTACTACGATGCTTTCGGTTTCATAGAACATTCAATATTCCGTTTTGATTCCCATTCTACAGACTACATAGTTATCAAGACGGCACAGCTGGCTTGGTACACTGACACTTCTGTTTCGCATCCCAAACTGACGTACATCTTTGGCCTCCAATTGCGTGAAGGTAACCGCCGGGTGCATCGAGGAAATGTTTCTTAATTTCGGTAACACAGCGTGAAACAGAGCTCCACAGGTCCAACAAATAATATTTAAAATTGTATTCAGGTCTATTTCACACCGACGTTATCACTCAACCACCTTAACCTATTTATCCGCTATATAACGTGCATGATTTTGCTACCGTAACCCTCTATTCTACATCCTAGAATTCCCGACGATCCCTTCATTTCGGCCAGTTTACCACCTAGCGATCAGTGTTTGCTCACTTCAGTCATTCGCAAAAGCTGTCAAATAATTATAGGACGAGACCACCATGGCTTTCGCTTCTATGACCGTCACGCACCGATTTATGAGTATCTTACACAGCAAATTAACTTGTAGCTGGCCACGTGGTACTGCATCCTTCCTCTGTTCTACGTATCTACCACGTCATTACCCAATATATCTGGCACCACATCGTAGCCTGGATACCCGACACATCCAGTTTCTACTACTCAAAATTCTTGAATGCTTAGCTTTCCATATCACGTACCTTATTCACTTACCGTCATCTTCTTAAATCCTTTACCAATTCTTCCAAGACTCTCCACACCGAACACGTCCCAGTACGCTATACGTCCTATAAACTTGACACCTCTTCCGCATCTCCCAGTAATTATTAGCCGTGTCGTACCGGCAACCCTTTACCTATACATCCCCCCCCCCCCCCCACTCCACAAATACACACACTCCACATCGCTTCCTAATGTACCTTTGGTTGTAAACACTTGTATGCAACGAAACCCTTCCTATCAGAAACAGCCCACTCTTTCACCTCCCCTACTTTCCCACGTGCCACGTACCCCTGTCCTAAATTCAGTGCCAAGTACCACCCACACTCTCACCCTACACTACACTACACACTCAAAAAATACACACACACACACACACACACACACACACACACGTACTTTAGCACCAATTCCTTACAGCTCCACTTAACCCACATATCCACCCTTGCTGCTGCTTCTGCAGCTTGGCGTAATGAAGGGAAGTGCTGTTTTATCACAAATTTAGATACTGCAAAAGACGTTAAAAATAGTTTAACATTTTGCGTATATGACTTTCGTTTCATCATATAAAATGCCATGTACAAATTGTACCGTTTTGGTTTTTAAAACCCTATTAGGCTATATGTCCAGATGCTCTTGAAATGCGGTAATATAGTGCCAACAAAAGAAAAAACTATACTTTTTGAATCTTTTCTATCATTCATTTTTAAAAAAATTCTGTTTCAACTGTCTTCTTCCTTACTCTTTAACCTATATTCCTTATGGCGTGTTGTAGAGCTTAAGTCAAAGGAAGTACTTCCTCAACTGCAGCGTGATTTGAAATATGACTATTGCTGAACAAAAGAATTATCCCTTAAACACATTACTTCTGGTTCTTACCTGCATTCTTGATTGGCTACACTGTCCGTTTTCTACACCTAAGAGATGTTAACGTCGTTTTGTCCCTCGTGTCGGCCGGTCAACAGCCATGTAAGTAGCAGGTGAGTCCAACAGGAGAGTTTAGTAACCTTTGAACTGATAAAAGTGAGTATGTGATGCAAAAGCATAGATACTTCCTCCTTTGTCACTGCTTCCCAAAGTGTGCGCTGACGTATTGGCTAATGAGTGAGGCTGAAAACTGAAGTTGCAACGTAAAGTGGCATAGGAGGCCTGCGGCCACTGAGTCAGTCGAGAGTGCTGCTTGAATCACTGTTGAAGAACTTGCTTACATCTGTCGAGTTTCTGTCGTAGCCCATCAACAAATTTTATACAGAATGTCTTCATATAAAGCACAGTGTCACATAGGTAAGAACTCACCACAAACAAGTATTATGGAGATACTGTGGGAACTCACATGTGAATCTCTGCAGGGAAAGGGATGTCCTTTTCAAGGAACACTTTTGATAAAATTTGAAGAACTGGCATTTGAAACAGTGCAGAACGACTCTGTGGCCACCAAAACACACTTCGCGTAAGAGCCATGAACATTACAAAAATTAATAGGAGTGGGCAACAAGGGTGCTGAGAAATTTTGTAGGTGCTGGTTGCATACATTCAGCGGCAAGCATAAATGCAACAGCAAACTTGACTGATTTATGACTTCCTCCTCCTCCCCTCCCCTTAACCTATTGTTCTGTTAATTGATTTACGACCCCTTTGGGTAACATGTCCCTCTGAAAAAATTGCCCACCCCTTTCCCTCCAACTCCACCGCACCCAACCCTCTGGAAAATCTCCTTAGCGATTGAAGCATACCTTTAATGCTAAATTAATTCAAGTAATTATTAAATCGATCAATTAATTAACCATTCATCCATCTGCCAGATCGCCCAGCCCAATTCTTCTACCCACCCCCTCCCCTCCACAATCTAGCGGTTTGTGGGAAGAGTACTCAGACTGTCTTGGAGGGATCGCCTGATACGAAATCAAAGTCGATGCGAATTATATAGAAAAGAATATATTGTTCATTTATAAAATTCGGTTGTTAAGCGTAAAATCCCTTTATCTGGTGGGAAAAGCTCACAACTACGTGTCCTAATTACTTAATTACACTGATGCAGACATGAGAAGTTACGTTGTTGGAAAATTTACATGTGTGTGTGTTCACCTCGACACACAAAGATCGACTCAGCTATTGCACAATGTCATTACCATGGAGTATACTATCCCTCCCACTCCCACTCGCTCCTCCCTCCCTAACCCTCTCAGAAATAACTGGCAGGAAATAAACTCAGTCTATGTTGGAAAGGAAGGATCTCATGAGATGAAATTCAGATCAGTGACAATAATATATTTATGAATATTGTTTATTTAATCAGTCATCGGGAGATACTGTCCCTTCATTTGGGTAGAGCTCACATTAACACTCCCCCTCCCCCCTCTCCGCAGTCCCGCTTCCTATGATGTAGAAACTGTAAGCGCCGAGGAATGGAATGAAGTGCGGTTTAAAAGCCGCCATTTTTGGTCTCCCGCACATGTGTCAGTCGTCCGGGCGCCCCCACTGAGGTGTAAAACCGCCCAAGGTCCTAATTACAGATCATGATATAATTAATATTCGCAAAATAGAGATACTTTGGATGTGAACTGACTTTTATTTATTTCAAAGTTTAATCCATTGAAATTCTCATCCTATTTAAGTGTTAATTTTCTCGTTCAGCAACTAAGGAGCGCAGCCATTAGCGTTAGTGGTTTACAGCGATGTTTATTAGTAAATGGTAGAAAAGTAGTAACCAATTTTCATTGAGGAGATTTTCAAATATTAATGCATAATGAGGCTAAAGCAAAATGATATATTATTTGTTTGTGGTAAAACAGGATCTGAAGCGACCATCCCTAAGTGATTGTCTCACGTCAGCCACGATCTTAGTAAAATATTGCAGCGGCAGTATTCAATAGAAATTTTATCAGGCACAAATGTTGCTGGTTATAAATAATTACTATAATAATTGTGGATTGGTGGCTCAGAACCTACTTTGCAAAGACAAATTCAACTTAGATTGAATGTTTAAATAAAGTGTAGATAGCACGTTACATTATTTAAATTCTTATCTGCTGATGTATGAAGCCTGATTATGTCGCACTACATTCATGAAATAATTTAACAGGAAAAATACATCAGTGTTGGACGCGTGTAGTATTCTGTGACAGACAGTTCATTCTGCTAAAGAGAAGTGCTTCCAGTAGTATTAAATTTGATAAACGATCTGCAATTTAGTGCCATTTACACTACTTTACAGACAACATTGCTACACAACAATCAGGTGTAGATATCTTTAGCAAAGTGACGATTATTAGCCGGGAAAGACAAACGACTTGTTACGTTGATAATAGATAACTGGTTATATTGGTGATCTTGCTGAAATAGCACAACATTTAATCAAGCCACGAATACTGATCACGCTACAATCCTCGATCAACTTTAACTATCTGTGTATTTACCGACCTAATTCTACAGGCATGGCACTCCATCCCACAAACTGTCGTCTGGCGTCTGCACAGGACAATGCATGCACGTTTGCATACTTGCATTCAACTTTCTGGCCGTTACGCTGGTTAGTAATGTATCAGCGTTTCAGAATTGCAACTTTTGGTCTGGTAACTACATTAAACTATGATCCTGTAATGTTAATGAATTAAATATGGTACGAAGGTAAAAGTGTTCCCGAGTTTTCCTTGCTCTACGTTAACTGTTTTTTGATGTTGCAATTCTTTCCATCAGTGTGTATTCGTTTGGTCATTAATGAGGAGGATCCCTCGACCATTGTGGAGGGTAGTTGTAAATAGTCGCACGAAATCTGCAGAAGTTATCATCAGCGAGTATCACGCGCTACATGTTGTCTCAATCCGTTGGAAGGTTTTGGGTTTGTCAAATGCTTGGAGAACATTAACTTTCATTCTATGTAGTGCCAACAGTGGTGTTAGGGTATAATTGTCTTCTTCAGTGTTAGGGTGTAGTTCCCTTATTGTTCATACGAAAACTCTAAATGGGGAAACATAGAAACAGATTGTACAACATTGTTTACTGAAATCAGTTGAGGAACAGTTTGAAGATAATGATTGTATCTGCATGACTGTAGCTTTGGTCATAAAGTAGCGCTTGGGACACTATTGTTAGTGGGCAATAACATTCCTGAAATGGATTGTCCTGCCTAGAGTAGCCACCTGGCCCACAATGAATCTCGTCTGTGATGATAGAGAATATCGACGTCACTCTAGACCCCTGCATCCAACATTTCTACTTTCTCTGGTTTCGATCTTGGGGAAAAATGTTCCGCCATTCCTCCAGAGACATTCAGAAACTTCGTTGGGCTTGTCCCCATCGGAGTTCATCACAAGGGCGAATGGGTGAAACGCCACGTTTAGTGACCACTACTGAGTGTCCGGATACTTTTGATAAAATCGTGTATACTGTATGATGCTGCAGTTAACAGTTAAGTGTTTGACACATGGTGCATAGAAACATTTTCAGACTCTTCCTCTACCGATCAGTTCTCGAACAGCACATGACAATATGACCTAGATGTTCAGCACTCATGCCTAGGCATGTAAACATTAGTTACCGGTGATTATTGTGTGGAATCTGAATACAAAAGACTCTAGTTAATACTGTAAGTGATCACTTGGTGCTACACATAAACTTGAATTGTTCAATTAGTGAAACGGTTTAAGTCAAGAATATCCTTGCATGTCACAAGGTCTAAATATAAAAAGAACTTCGATGCGTAGTCGGTTTTCAATGCGTAGTTGATGTATCACACAGCACACGATATAAATTCACGCGGCTTTTTATACAATTTCACGTATTGACCTTTCGTGAGTACGTTATTTCAAAAGAAAGAAGAATCAGTTCATTCATCAGGTACATAAAGACAGTTTCTATCAGATATATCCATCCAACAACAACGTGTAAATGTACTTGCACAAGCAAATACTTGGTCAGGGCTTATTTAAGTGATCACTTGGTGCTACACATAAACTTGAACTGTTCAATTAGTGAAACGGTTTAAGTCAAGAATATCCTTGCATGTCACAAGGTCTAAATATAAAAAGAACTTCGATGCGTAGTCGGTTTTCAATGCGTAGTTGATGTATCACACAGCACACGATATAAATTCACGCGGCTTTTTATACAATTTCACGTATTGACCTTTCGTGAGTACGTTATTTCAAAAGAAAGAAGAATCAGTTCATTCATCAGGTACATAAAGACAGTTTCTATCAGATATATCCATCCAACAACAACGTGTAAATGTACTTGCACAAGCAAATACTTGGTCAGGGCTTATTTAAGTGATCACTTGGTGCTACACATAAACTTGAACTGTTCAATTAGTGAAACGGTTTAAGTCAAGAATATCCTTGCATGTCACAAGGTCTAAATATAAAAAGAACTTCGATGCGTAGTCGGTTTTCAATGCGTAGTTGATGTATCACACAGCACACGATATAAATTCACGCGGCTTTTTATACAATTTCACGTATTGACCTTTCGTGAGTACGTTATTTCAAAAGAAAGAAGAATCAGTTCATTCATCAGGTACATAAAGACAGTTTCTATCAGATATATCCATCCAACAACAACGTGTAAATGTACTTGCACAAGCAAATACTTGGTCAGGGCTTATTTAAGTGATCACTTGGTGCTACACATAAACTTGAACTGTTCAATTAGTGAAACGGTTTAAGTCAAGAATATCCTTGCATGTCACAAGGTCTAAATATAAAAAGAACTTCGATGCGTAGTCGGTTTTCAATGCGTAGTTGATGTATCACACAGCACACGATATAAATTCACGCGGCTTTTTATACAATTTCACGTATTGACCTTTCGTGAGTACGTTATTTCAAAAGAAAGAAGAATCAGTTCATTCATCAGGTACATAAAGACAGTTTCTATCAGATATATCCATCCAACAACAACGTGTAAATGTACTTGCACAAGCAAATACTTGGTCAGGGCTTAGGTTTTGCTTATCATGGAACGAAAAATGCATGCTTTTTACCATTGGTTTAAGTTTATGGATCCTAACATTCTGTTGGGATGTAAGACAACTATTGTCTGGTCTTTCTCTGGAGGAGTTATTTATGTAAGTTGAAAAATAATACATAAGCGATTAGTAGTGATTTAAATTTTCCACCCATCAGTGCGAACAGACATTTTGCCTTCGGATAAGGAAAGTTCGCGTGACTATCTGAACAAGTTATACTACCTATCTTCTGATGTTGTGCCATTACTCCCATACGCAAGAAGAATTACATTTTGCATTAAATTAGCAAACACTTGGTGCGCTGGTGACTCCGCTTTACCTGATCCTACAACCATATTCTTTGTTTATAACAAGAAAATTGATCGATACAATAGCATACTTCATGGATAATATTTCTGCATTTCGTCAGGGTCGATAAGGAGCGAGGTTTCGCTAATTCTCTGGACTCTACTATGGAGCACCTTTGGGCCTCTTTTAAAATTGGCCTAGGCATTTTACTGCTCAATACATAAAACTTGTAGTAGAAGGTGGGCTTTGTTTACATAACCAGAACTACGTTATAAACAGTTATTATATGGCAAAGTACACTTGCACTCATCTACTAGGACGTCATCTAGGAGGCACAGCAATATGTTCATTCAAAAATTCACTAACGGTAGTTTTGATCAATTTTAACAGTATATAACATAAACTATTGATTGAAGGTGTTTGACTATCGTATTCCAAAGCGTAAGGCTGAAATAGGGTTCAGTTATATATCTAACACGAACACATAATATATGCCTCACAGTACAAGATCACTTCCCACCTGTGTTATCGTTTTGATAACGAGCTTATATCGACCAAACCAACAGTGGTTATATTCAGCAAGAAGATGAGAGTAGTTTTTAAGTTTCCATATGACAGTCCCTCTGTAATAAATACCACACAGTGAATAAAAGGTCGCCAAGATTCAACTGAGCCAATTATGTTCATTGCATCTGAAATATACTGGATAACTGAGGAGCAAAAATTAATACATGAACGTAATTATACTCAAAAACAAGAGAAATGCAAGCCATATTGTTTAATACATAGTAATATCGCTACCATGTCTGAAAGCTAAGATTGAATATTTATTAAAATTAGTTTATATTAACTTGAGGATCAACTTCAAACTAATTTAACATAAGTAATTAAAAGGCAAGCAATTGCAACTAATTGAAATTTAATTTTGGCTGATGTTGCCTGTAAGTTCGTCGTTATTTTTATGACTATGAGTTGTCCTATTATGTATGTACGATTTATAAAATGATAATTTTAACTCTAATCAGTATCTGAAACTTGGCAAAGAATGTGGAATCATGAAATGTCTTTAAGGAAAATGATTTTTAGTACTACTTGGAATATACAAAACTATATCCTTTAAATAAACCAATGTTCAATGACGCAGCGAAATGTACACGGTTAATTGAAAAAGCAAGTCAAAGTTCTTTACTTGTAATTAGCGTACCGTCGTATTTTTTGGTGGTAACCAATTTTTCACATATTTTTCACGTCTCTGAGAATGTAAATTAATATAGCTTGCCATGAAGCCTTCCAGAGCCATTGTTCCAACTGAAGCAGTGGCTGATACATATTGCGGATTTGTATATCCGGGAAGTCTAACATCCTCGACAAATGAATGAGTAATCTATAGCCACACCGCTTTATACATGTCTTGACGCCAAATTAAGCAGATTTTTAATTCACATCTCTGGGATTCGACAACACTTCACGTTCTGTCCCATCTCCCTGCCTCCAGTCAACTGCATGTTCCAGTAGGGTCGTCACATTCTGCTAATAAGGCGTCAATGGAATACCAACTGTGATTCCGTGTCTTACCTGAATGAATGTTTGAAAGTAGAATTTTGGAAAATACAGTTTCTTGGGCGGATAAAAGTCACTTATATTTTTATAACCATTGTTTGTATAATATTCCAATTTCTATTCAACAAATATCAATATTCATCTACATATTTTGAATAAAGTAATTTAGTATTTTAGTCCATGTCATATGAAACACTAAAACGATTAAACTGTTGACATTCCTACCAATGTGCTGTGATTCTTGTCAGGGAGATTAACTGGAAAGGACCACAGGACGTCGGAGGAACACTGGCAGTGTATTTGCTTTAGTGTTTTATAACATCACGGTTAAATACCCAAAACCATTATATTCATAATGACATTGATTGTGGAAACCTACGGACACACTTCATTAAATTAGTTTCATATACAGTAAAATATACTCTTGTCGACTTTTGGTGTGATATGAGGTCGATGCGTAACAGCTTAGTCTTAATTTGAAGGCACAGATTGTTTAAACGTCGTGATACCGAACAAACTTTGTCATTTACACTTCTTACGGAAACGGTTGTATGTCATCATGGTGTTACTGATAGTTACAAGAACGTAGCACACATTATGTTCGCTAAAACAGCGGAAAAACATTGGGACCTAAACTCAAGCCTGAGAACCCAATCCAAGAGCATATGTTCACATGATTACTCCCGGCCTTATCAGTGACATCTGTTCTTAAGAGAGCAAAAGTAAACACTGTTTTATAAATTCAACTGTTCAATTTTCGTAAGTACTATATCGATAACAACAGTATCAATAGGCCCATGGACATTAATATACGTTAAAAAAGGGTTACTTATCTACCCATGGAATGTTTGACAACATCCCTCACTTTCATTAACACAGTTGCTGTGCTGTGGTGTTCCCTAAATTCTGATTAAAGTTCATTTTAGTAATAATAAAGGGTGGACTATCAGCTCTTCATGAAAATTTTACTCCAAGGCGATACATAGCGTGTGCAGTATGCTTCTCTGCCTATAGTCGCTTAGCGATTTTGGTATTACAGACTTCTGCACTGGTTGAATTAGAAATGTTTGTATTCAGGAGGGTATATATCCCTAATGAGAGTGAGGCTGACGATGTCTGTACGAACTGGCAATGATCTCAATCATAAATACGTTCATTCCATCACATGCAGTTCCCTAGTGTCTCAGAATATATTACGCTTTCCACATTGTTCGTGTAAAGATACGATTTAAGAAAGACGCAGGTGTTTCATATATTTTATCTTGTGGCTAATAATTTATCATAACTTGAGATCCGGCAACAGTTGAGAAAAAAATTTTGTTCTTCTGTCAAGGCTGCTGCAGATTGAAATACTTCATTATATCCAGGCTTTCCTATGTGGAAGCTGCGCAGTTTTTTCCCCCACAGCTTTATAGAATTAAACTCGATGCACAGAGCAGGACAGACATGCCTGATTTTGGCGTTTCACATGGTTTGCTTCCCTTCGTTTGTAGTTTGGTATATGCTGTTAAAAGCTGAGGTGTTGGATTTTACATCTGCAGAGTTTCGTTTCTTAAATACCTCACGTACTTCCGTAGTAAGCCAAGGAACAGAAGCTGCCTTCACTCTGACTGAACGTAGGCATATTTGTCAAATAAAGCAATGAATATACAGGGGAATTCCCTGTCTGTACAGTCTAATTTATTCATTTTACATATCTTAACGTAGGATATGTAAACTGCTGTACACACAGAAAGGGATCAATATCTGAAACGTTCATCATTGGCACAAACAATAGGTTTACCATGCTACCTCATTAAAGTAAGGAAGAGGCTCATGGAAATGAAAATGTAGTTACTACTCAACAGAGAACAGTCAACACTGCAGTTCATCACTAGTTAACAGAAAGCAGGAACATGGATGCTAATCGCGATACGGGGTGTCCCTCAAATGACGCAATAGAAAAGAAGCCAAGCACTTCCACTTTTGTTGTACAAAGCCACTAAGCTACTGGTGCTATGAAAAGCTGCGTGAATCGCTTCACCTCTGCTCGTTGGCTGCGCGCACACAGGACGTCCCATTGAGTTTTGCCGCCACGAGCCGTGTGATTGACGACCTTCCGCATAGCGGCTGACTCGACCCATAGCCACGAACATGATATCTATCAGTCTTGGCAGTTAACAGGAGTTCCCAGGTTTTGCCGTGCGATAAAATATGGCTAAGAATGCGTGATTTCAAGGCAGAACTAAAATATGACGTGACGCTCTCTTTTTAGGTCGCAGACAAGGTACTCTACTGTGCTGGGAAGTTACGTCGTAGATTATGTTGAATTGTCTGAGAACGGCGAAGAAGAACTAGTCGTTTTGTACAATGGACATTCGAAAATAACTTCAATAACGGGCACGCGATACTGAATAGATTTCCACTTTTAACGAAGCATTGTTACTGTTACAATTTCAATTCCAGTGACATAATGAAATGATTAAGATAGTTAAACTGAAATGAAGCAGAGTACAGCTGCAGTCACTTTACAATCAAAATGTGTACTTTTCGCATGGATTACGTAAACACTCTATGCTAGTTGTTCACATTGTACTTCAATTCTCGTGGCTCATATACTCCCTATATTTAAGCTGAACTGAAGTAATATAGCTATTATACGACTGACAAACTTTGTTTGGACTTTGGATGCCACAAGCCACGCCAGCTTATCTATGACAGCTTCACCATGACATCGCAACTTTAGTGTCCCTGTTATTGTGCTCATGGGTTCATTGATCTGGGCGTCAATCTTCTTTACATGGGCACTCCTACTACACACAGGAGCACAGTACTCTGCCACGGAATAGACGTGTGATATTGCTGCAACACGTAGTGTATTTGCATCCGCTCCCCATGTGGTAAGTGCTATTCTCTGGATGATGTTATTTCGGGTTTACAATTTCTGGCTTGTTAGTTCCAGGTGTTTCTTGAAGGTAAGTGACCAGTCAAGAGTTATACCTAAATATTTGGGATATTTGTTACGTTTAATTTGTTTTCCGCAGAAAGTTATATTTAATTCTCTGCCTGCTAGTCTGTTATTTAAATGCAAGGCGCAGATCTCTGATTTATTTGGGTTTGGGCACAGTCTCCATTTTTTGTAGTACTGGTTTAGTACTTCTAGGTCAGAGTTCTTTCACCGTATTCAAGCCATTTGCTTTGAGTAACTACAGCCATCTAATCATCGTAGCAAAACGTACTTGACTCAGTATCTATCATGTCACTGATGTAAACATTAAAAAGCAGTGGAGCCAATACAGATCCTTGGGGAGTCCGTTTTTTATTCTTTTTGACTTGCTGCTTTGTGACTTCAGGTTTACTCTGAAATATCGGACTTTCAGCATTTTTTCCAACAGGTTTGTCAATTTCAAGCATGGAATCATGTTGGCAGATTTCAGGATTAGATCATCTATCCATACCGTATCATAAGCTGCACTGAGGTCTACAAAGACTGCTGGCGTTTTCAACCATTTTTGGAATCCCGATTCTATGTATGATGTGAGGGCTAATACTTGTTCGCAGCAACTTCGATTAGTTCTGAACTCGGCTTGTTCGTGAGGCAGGTGTTTGTCTATCGATGAGTATATACTATTGTAGATCAGTCTCTCCAGCAACTTATAGCAAATGCTCAATAATGTTATTGGGCGGTAGTTTGCAGGGTTTTCACCAGATCTCCCTGGTTTAATGATGGCCAGAGTAAAAGACTTTCTAAATTCCTTCGGGATACCTTCAGTTTTTAGTATGTCATTGAAGTAGTCTTTATGCCAAGTTCTTGCTATTTGTCCCAGACTTTTTCTTATAAATTCAGGAAATATATTATCAGCTCCAGCTGCTTTCCGTAGGTTGAGGGTTTTTATACCTTTGTTTACCTCCCTGATAGTAAAAGGTTTTGAAAACTGTCTGTTTTCTTGTAGGGTGCTCTTTACTTCTTTGAGTTACTCCTTAACGGATGTTCCATTACATTTTCAGCTCTCTCTTTTATATGTGAGGCAATCTGGTTTGGTGATATTCGTGGTTTCGGGGATGGCGTATGAGTAACTGCAACCAGACGTCTTAACAATGACCAACTTTTCCGGGTAGACTGCGTGAAGTTCATATTTGCGGTGGTTTCTTACCATCTTTTCTTCCTTTGCTCATTGAGCGACTCTAGCAATTGGCTTCATAGTTGTGGGTTACTTGTTTCCCGGTATTCTCTGCACAGTTCTTCAGTTTCAGAGTTCCAGCATGGTATGTACTGCTTTCTATATCCCCTTGGCATGTTTCTCTTCGCCGTCGCTGCTATAAGGCCAGCAAATCTTGTATAATTATCTCTCTTTGCTGGAATAAACCATATGTTGGTATCAATTTCTCTTTTATATGTTGTCCAATTTGCTTTTCTAAAGTTCCATCTTGTCTTCTTGACTGATTCCATCAGTGGGAATTCTCTGCCCACATTTACTAAGGTTGGACGATGTTGAGTGTTGGGAAAACCTGGCAGTACTTTTCTCGTGTGGACTATAGGAATTCCCTCATTGTTGGTGGTCACAATACATAGGTCAGGATTAGTATCTGTCTACCAGCGTGCTGAGTGGAAGGTGTTTTGGTCTTTAGCGTCATAGCTGAGGTATAGATTTTGTTCTTCGATCCACTGCTGTAAAGCTTCACCATTCTGCTCACTAGTACTGTATCCCCAGTTGGCGTGGCGTCTATTGAAGTTCCCAAGGAAGATTGTTTGTTTATCTTCAACTTGCAGTGGAGGATTTGGCCACGTTGTGTTTGGTGGTTTGTATACTGACACCAACTCGAGCTTGGGAGGTTCTAACGTTATCGTTTCAGTATTGCAGGTGTTGGACTTCTTTACCACTTCATAGTTATTGATGCCATTACGTTTGCATATTATTGACCCATACGTTTCTCAGAGAACTGTTTACATCACTGTATATCCTCGAATATTGGCTCTGGTTAAGATATCTGTTTCCTCAGCTAAATGTGTTTCTCGCAGTTCAATTACGTTAACTTGGTGTTCCTTAGCCGTTCTACCTAGGTGCTCACATTTACTGCGACTCATGCCTTCTATGTTTAACTGCATAATATGGTCTGATGGTCCGATATTAATTGTCTTAGCGCTCAGACGGTTTCTCCGTTGAGGATGCACTTACTGCTGGTGACCGTGACTTGATGATTAACTTTCTAAGAAAAGAGATGAAAACGGCTTTACAGTACGGTTCAGGACAAGACCATGGGTAAGAAAAGTGGTCCATTAAGTTATTAAAGTGAGGCCTGTGGTTAGAACAACTCCCATGAAGCGACAATATGTATATATTGGGTTTCGTTCCGTTTCAGAGAGAGACTATCTGGTAGTGAGGCGATACGTTCAATGCCAAGACCCTGGTCATTAGGCAATACATTGGGATAAACAAGTAGCAATTTGTGGACATTGTCGAGAAGGAGGCCAAATCAGAAAAAACTGGAATAAAATCAAGCTAGCGGCAATAATATAATGTAAATATAGGGGTAAAAATGCACAGGGAACAGAGACGAATGTCTCAGGAATCAATCCTAACGAGACACATTTTAAGAATGGATTGTGGGTAGGCGTCTCATAACACTATCAAACAATGAAGACTCTAATGACATTGTCATGTGCTGACTATGTCAGAAACATAAATCACCATCGGGGAGGAAGAGGGGCGCCGAAAGAGCGAGGAATTTCTCGAAAAAAGTGAGCAGTATGTACCATAGAACACGGCATGCAACAAAGGCCGTAGCAGAGCACCATGCACCTAGAAAAGCAGGAAAGAAGTTTTTGGCTAAAACTCAGTTCTGTGTTGTATAACATACCAGCAAGGTCGGATGTAGGAGTGACATATGATATAGGCGAGCAAGATTTGGTGACACATACTTGGCAGTTGTGCGTAGAATGCGACAGCACGCACCCTGGGGAATATATTGCGCTGCTTACAGAAGTAAAAGAAGAATCGCCACTGCAGGATATGGATCTGCAACGAAAACAATACGAAACCCAGAGCCAGAGAGAATTCATCTCAGAGTTAACAATCTGCCAACAGAAGTGAAAAAACTGGCGAAGCTATTGAAGCAGGTTTCTGCCAGAAGAAATGTTCAGCTATTTTCAATCTATCTCTGGGATGTTCGATAGGGTTTGGAGAACATGTTGGCCACTCTAGTCGAGCGATGTCGTTATCCTGAAGGAAGGCATTCATAAGATGTGCACGACCGGGGTGCGAATTGTTGTTCATGGAGACAAATGCCTCGCTAATATGCTGCCGATATAGTTGCACTATCGGTCGGAGGATGGCATTCACGTATCGTAGAGGCGATTCGGCGCTTTCCATGACCACCAGCGGCGTACGTCGGCCCGACGTTGTGCCACCCAAAACAGCAGGGAACCTTCACCTTGATGCACTCACTAGATAGTGTGTCTAAGGCGTTCAGACATACCAGGTTGCCTCCAAACACGTCTCCGACGATTGTCCGGTTGAAGGCAAATGCGACACTCATCGGTGAAGAGAAAGTGATGCCAATCCTGAGCGGTCCATTCGGTATGTTGTTGGGCCCATCTGTACCGCACTGCATGGTGTCGTGGTTGCAAGGATGGACTTCATCATGGACTTCGGGAGTGAATTTGCGCATCATGCAGCGTATTGTGCAGAGTCTGAGTCATAACACGACGTCCTGTGGCTGCATGAAAAGCATTATTCAACATGGTGGCATTGCTGTCAGGGTTCCTCCGAGCCATAATCTGTAGGTAGCTGTCATCAACTGCCAGAAGATTCCTGTTTGATCGGTGTATTTACCTCCACAATTTTCGATAGTTCTGAGCCCCTCCCAGATCTTATAGAACAAATCCCCCGTCCGTTTGTTCTATTTAGGGATTTCAGTGTCCGTCAAGTACCGTGGGGCTCGATGTCTACTTGCCCTCGGAGACTCTCATGACGTCTCATCAGCTGTGCATCCTCAACACGGACGCTAACACTCACTCCTGTGCCGCTAGTGAGTTATCCTAAGGTATCGAGCTCTCTTTCTGCTCACCAATCCTCGTGGACTCCGTTCAGTGGTACGTCACTGATGGCCTCAACTCTCGTGACCACTTCGGATTCTCCTGCTGGAAGAACCCTGCCATAATGAATTATCAGCAGAGCCAACCGGACAGTGTTCAGTCAGCTGGCTGTGTTCAAACGTCATGACAGGTGTGGGTGAGCCATATCAAACGAGTGATCCACCATCCACTGACGACTCATCCCGACCTTCTGTGGTCATCTTAGGAGACAACGTTTCCCTTGGTGTATTGATGAGTGCCGTTAAGTAATCTAGGTGAGACGTGCGGCTCTCTGATGTTTAAGGACAGCACAAAGGCGGAAAATCTTGCAACCTTTCCATTGGCAAGGGCCAACGCTTGATGTATATCCAACGAGAGTAAGAAAACACCATGGAGAGCACTCCTAAATTCTATCAAGCATTCCATTTGTTCTACAACGGTATGTGAAGCCATCTAGAAGACGTCCAGGAAAGGCAGTCGGTTCCTGATAGCGGCTTGGTTGAAATAGGGATGTGTCCAAACGACACATACAGTCGTTACACAGACAATGGCAGAGCATTTTACACTGACCACCGCCACTGCCAAGCAGGATCCCGTGTTTCGTCGTTACCGTGCCATTGCAGAGAGGGTTAAGATTGACTTCCACTTCACCAATTCAGAGTCCTACAACTGCTCAGTCTCCATGTCGCGGCTGGATTCGACGCTGTGTACCAGTCCTGATATTGCGCACAGTCATGGCCAAATCCAATACAGCGTGCTGTAACTCTTGCAGACGGTGTCGAAGGAAATCCTCTTACGATGTTTTAATTCAACGTGACTGACAGGCCTATTTCACAACTCATGGCGACTGCCAATTTCGTTACCTCTCCTCACATCAGGAAAGTTCTGAACATGTCGTAGCAGTCATCAGAGCGTCGCCTTGAGGAGATATGTAGGAAAGGCCCTAGACCTCTAGGCCAACCATCGTTTGAGTATTACAGACCAGACAGCTCCTTAGTTGCTTTCAGCATTGATTCAGGAGAGGTCGACAGTGTCTTCCTGTTAGGGACGAAAATCCAGTTGGCCTTACTACGTAAAAGCCTGGTCTAGGAGTATATTTTGACATCAGTAAGGCGTACGACTACTTGGAGGGAAAGTATTCTTACCTACACCAGAGGGGATTTTGTGGCCACCTCCATATCTGGTGTCGAATAGTTTTGAGCAAGGGAACGATGTTCCTTAGGGTAGTGTTTTAAGTGTCACCCTCTTTGCCATTGCCATCAACAGTATAACGTCCATAGTGCCGAGTCCTGTCCAGTGCTCCTTACTTGTGGGTGGTTTTGTGGTTTTCAATTCTCCTTCCAACACCCAGCAGAGAGTCCACAGCTTCAACTTACGCTGAAGGTTTTGGAGGATGATTTTACATTTTCTGCAGAGAGGTGCGTGTGTGGACGTTTGTGTGTGTGTGTGTGTGTGTGTGTGTGTGATTTCATTTTAATCATCTTCATTGACTTTCTTATTTACTAGAGTTGTTGTATGTGTGACACTGTTCTCATGCTGAAGACGCTATGAGGTTTCTAGGTCTTATTTTCGACATCAAGTTGTCGTGGTTACCACACCTCAAGGACCTGAGGGCAAGGGCCCAGAAGGCAATGACCATCTTGAAGAGTCTTTGACACTATCTTGGGGGGCATACAGGACGCGACTCCTGAGATTTATACGATCTTTGTGCGAACGTGACTGGACTATGGGGACATGGTTTTTGGGTCAGTGTGGTACTCCTCCATGAAGTACTTATAGTACCTGCCCCTTACCCACTCTCTGATGAAGTGCCACTTGCCATGCGGCGGGAACTTGGTATGTCAAGCGTGGAAGTTCATCACAACTCCCACTCTCCCAGTGTAATTTACCGTTTCCAGTACTGCTATAGAACACCTCTTTACCAATCGTCCACGGGCAAAGAGGCTGTTTGGGATCTGTCAGACAGGTGCGCTGGAGTCCCTTGGAGTGGAGAATGTACTGGCTCAAATCCATGGTTTTAACTGACTGTGACCCTCGTTACTGCAGAGGCTCAGAGGGACTTTCGGTACAGCACAGTACGGGAGAATTTGCATTCCTGCTTCTGTTTTTAATATGATATTTTCCGAAATTTTAATTGAACGCCACTACAATGTAGCGGTATTCACGGGTGGGTCTACAGAGGAGAATTCCGTTGGCTGCTCTGTTGCTTTCCCAGATCGAATCCTGAAGATTCGTTCGCCCACATACTTCACTGTCTTCGGCGCTAAATTATCCGCGATCGTGAAGGCGCTGGAGCATATGAAATGCGCCGTGCCTGGTAAATTCCTCGTCTGCTCCGACTATCTCAGTAGCCTTCAGCCTCTGCAACACCTGTATAAAGCCGAACAAATAGACCAAGATATTCAGGACGCACTCCTCCACTTAAAAACGCATATTTTTCCGCTGGGTGCCAGGGCAATTAGGTATCGCATGTAACAAAAGGTTAGCCAAGGAGGCACATCGTGATCCTCAATTAGGTCACGGTACCATCCCCCTGCATGCTATCATCTCGCTGTTGAGTTAGAGAGCCATGTGTCCGTGGGAAGAAGAGTGGCTGGAAATAACAGAAAATAACCTGTATCTAGTAAAGTCAACAACGCAGCCATGACGTACTTCCTTCCAGCCGCACATGCGGAATGAAGTCTTGCTAACTTGTCTTCGGATGAACTTGATGAAGAATGGCTTCTTGCTTTGGAAAGAAGACCCCTCCAGTGTGTAGTGTTTGAGTCATACACATTAGAGTGTACCATATTTTACTAGTGTGTGTTTTATTTTCAAACAAGACGGCTGATGTGAATATGCTGGCAGATCTGGTCTCTATTTTAAATGGCAATCATACGAATGTCGTTAGATTTGTAAAGTTTTGTGATATGCCGAACTTGTTCCCTAAAATATTTGGGAGTTGTTGTTAATGTATTAAGAGGCTGACTGGGTCACCTATGTTCTTTGAAGTTGCCAGTCAGTTGCATTTCACTGTGCTGTTATTTTAGCTCCGCCGTTTTCTTTATGTTTTAATCCCTGGCTTAGAGCTTTTAACCCTATTTCCCTTGTCTTACGACAAGTGAGATTGAGAGATTGTGCGTTCCAGTGCGAGTGAGGTGGGAGTGAAAGGATGTCATTTCGTAGGTTTACGCTTCACGGTGTGATAACATATTTAGACCTTTTATCCACATTCGTTTCTTTTAGTAATTGTAAGGGAATGATATCCTCTCCACTAATTTCACGTCAATTCCGAAAACACACACAACTTCAGTACATCCATATGTATTCCTGTTTATCTTTCTGCACACTGTCTAGGTGAGACATTTTCTAACCCTTCAAGGTTTCTCCCCATCCGTTGATGAACTTCGATGGGCGCATGATGTTTTTCAAGCCTTTTTACTTGTTTGAGAACAACCTAAGGCTTTCCTCTTAGTCGAGGCACTACATTTGTCTCGTGACTGATGCTCTCTCGTCTTCCACGTCTCCAGCTATCTCGATTAGCGGCGTGGTGGCAATCAGTGCTGCGGTTATCGTATTGACCATTATTTCTCCATAAGGCATCTGCGACCAGACTGCTTTCCTCATGTTTAAACTGAATTTCATGTGCGTAATATTTTAGCTTCGGTATACACTTCATTAATGCTGAAGAATATTTCCGATGCCTGTTAGCGTCTTATGATCGGTACATATCGTAAACGTACGACCAAAGTAGTAGTCATCGTTCGACAGTGCTGTAAACTGTCTCCGTGTCGTGGATGAATATTCTAATGAAGTTCCTTTCGCTGCTCTTCACGGCTTGGTACTGTAACAGTAGTATCTTGGCTCGAAATTCGGCTACAGTAAGATTGGTGGACACAACAGATATTCCGCTAAGTGCTAAAATATGTTACGCTCCTTCGTTGTCCATGTAGCAACATTTTGCTTTGATAATGCTTAACATCTATCTTTAATTATGCATTTAGGTTGAAAATGGTTTAAATGGCTCTCAGCACTATGGGACTTAATATTGGAGGTCACCAGTCCCCTAGAATTTAGAACTATTTAAACCTTACGAACCGAAGAACATCACATACATCCATGCCCGAGGCAGGATTCGAGCATGCGACCGTAGCAGTCGCGCGGTTCCGCACTGAAGCTCCTAGAACCGCTCGGCCACCACGGCTGGCCAGTGCGTTTAGGAATCGGGCTATTTTACTGAATACTTCGGTAAACCTTCTGTAGTATCCTAATTAGACTAGGTACACTTTAAGTCGCTTCGTCGTATTTGGTGTCACATATCCTGTGGCGGCTTCTACCTTATTCTAACCTGGTTTTAGTCATTCTACTAATGACACATTTCCAAGATAAGTGTCCTCTTTTTGAAGAAATTCGGCTTGATATATTCCTACTTTGAGACGAAGTTCCTTGACTTTCATGAGTCAGATATTGTATTCCTCTAACAATGATTCAAAAATTACCATACCATCCTCAAGGATAATCACCTTCTCTACTTGTAATCGCAATATTAAAGGATTCATCAATTTTTCGAAAGTTGTGGTATAGACAAGAACATCAGTCCCGTTACTTTATATTCATAATGACTATATGCTGTACTCGTAAACGATCCCTCCAATCTCACATGTCCTCGGCCTGCTACATTTTTGTGCAAGAAATTGCGTATAATCGATACTAAAGTTTTCGTAATGGTGTTTGTTTCACTATTAGGTAATGACATTGTGGCGAAGTATATTTTACTCATCTGACGTAGGATACGAGTAACTTCCACGTCTAACCAACTTTTAGCAAACGTGGTGCACAGTTCAAATTTGCCGCTTCTTACACATGTATCGGCTCCGTTTCACTTCATTTTACCACTTTTATTTTAAGTGGTATAAGCAAGTTATCAATCGAAATCTTCATTAACTTTGGGTATATTACTAAAATAAAATTCATTGTTTTATGGCAATCAATTATTTATTTTCAAAGCACAATATGACTATAATACACCCACAGAAATATTACACAGCACTGATGACTTTAGTTACACTTACATAGCTTGGTTCCGTCCACCAAACGACAGTAGTGATATTAGAAGACTAGCAGAGATCTAGTATTAATTTAATGTATGACAATCCCCCTGAAATAAATGTTAATCTAATCAAAACGGTCGTCAGCTCGGAACCAAAAGTTTATTTAACACTTCTGAAGTTTACTTTGAAACCGGAAGCCAAATGTTTTGCCTACTCAGTTTACCCGAAAACAAGCAAATGCAATCCGCAGGGTTTGCGTAACGATGCGGTCACTACGCATGAAAAAAATTTAAGAAAGACTTATTAGTGAAAATAGCTATAATGAATGTAAGTGAAATTCGAGCGGATGTACCATTTATAAGTAAAATGCGAGCACAACAATTAGTATTTGTGTAAGTATTGCTTCTTGAGCTCATGAATGCTTAATAACCGAAGACAGTATTTGAAATTGCATATTCAATATAAAACATGAAATCTGTATAGAGGATAAAGAAATATCCTCTGGTACATGTAGGTAAGAAATCACAAAAACTGTAAAACAGTATATTCCTAATGATTCAACTATATCTAACAAAAATGTTCAAATGTGTGTGAAATCTTATGGGACTTAACTGCTAAGGTCATCAGTCCCTAAGCTTACACACTACTTAACCTAAATTATGCTAAGGACAAATACACACACCCATGCCCGAGGCAGGACTCGAAACTCCGCCGGGACCAGCCGCACAGTCCATGACTGCAACGCCTAGACCGCTCGGGTAATCCCGCGCGGCAGTATCTAACACACGCTGTGATTTACTTGCCCACTTCTAAGCAATATAGGTACGATCAAGTTCTTGCCTTGAAAGATGCTGTGTCGTCGAAAACTGTGATGGTAGATAAAATTGGACGAGGTCTTCACATTTATGAACACGTTGATTAATAAATATTCACCATGACTCCTATAGAAACCATTGTTTGTACAGAATTATAGTTAAAATCCTCCAATTGTTTTTTGACGGAAAATCCTCCGATGCGTGGCTCATAATTTCAGAGACGACTTCTCTGTCAGTCCTTAATATCTACTCCACAATGTATAATATCGTCGTACTATTAGGCACTTTACAAACACACATCTCCAGACACTGACACCAAGTGCACGTCCGCACTCAAAGAAACCCTGTAGGTTGTAACGCCGGATATGCATATCCTCGTATTTCCATCTATTGTACTATAATTTTTTTTCCTTATTTTGTTACCTGAGTATATGACGTTTCTGTGGCTTTGTATATTGTAATTGTTTTACTATTTGTATATATATATATATATATATATATATATATATATATATATATATATATATGCATTTATGTCGATGTATAATTGGTTTGTTGTGTAAAGATTATTTGTATTTTTACGCTGGGTCTGGCCTAGGGAAACTATGCTATCGAACCATTACATCGATAGGTCGTGTGGAGAACCAAAGTGTTTGATATCTTTAATAGTGTTAACTCTGCCGCTGGAGTAGTGCAGCGGAGCAGGTGTGTTGTGTGACGCTCCCGCGAGTTGCCGCGCTTTCGGGGTTTGGCAGCATGTAATTGCGCTCGACTTGCTATGATAGTTTCTGACACTGTGTCGCGGACGGGAAGCATTAGCTGGCACATCAAGAGCCCGTTTCGCCTGGTGGCCGTGTCGAGAAGAAGGCGCTCCAACATCCAGCTTCCGCAACAGCGACGGCCGACAATGGATGACTGTCGCCACCTCCTCGATCGACGGCCTCAAACCTGCAATCAACCAACAAGGAAGACTGGAAGCACGTAAAGTTTTAGAACTGTATGGCAGACCTCAGCTTTTAAAATTGTTCCACTTGCCTCGCAAAATTACAGCAACTTAGCATGAACCTTTGTTGCTCATTGTCCCAATTGCATTACCAAGCAGGGTCCCTTCCTTTTCCGGAATGAACCCGAATGTCATTGAAATTCAAACGCCAGCATCATTCGATTTCACTGCTTTCATTTCAAAGTTCAGTTAAGGTATTCATAGCTGGCTACAATATTTAGATTACACAAGCACAAATTAAGAGTGCGAGTTTCGTTACCGTATTTTAGCTTACCTGTGACTGCAGCTCAGCTTGGTACGTACTAAATTTTACTATTGTTAATTGTTCAGAATCATTTAATTCAAGTTCAAAGTTAAATCTCTTATTTCTAAATTGTGTAGATTCAAGTAGCTTTTGAAATGATTGATGAGGTAGTCCAAGACTAACCGTATTTTACTAAATTTCGATGTGCTTCATAATGAAAGCTCACTATTAGCTTAAGTCACTAAATTAACTTCCGATTTCCCGGTTTTATTAATTCTTTTGCTAAATTAAGTCAAAGTGTAGCGAAATTTATTACTTCTGACAAACTTTCAGTTTTCACACTACACGTGTCAGCCTTCAGTTGCCACGCTTCTAGTGCTAATTATATGTGTAATAACCTTTCTTTTTCAATTACTACAGTAATTGCCCTTAGGACTGGCGACCGTAATTTCTTCCAAATTTCAAATATCTAATTACCGCTAGTTAATTGTTAACGTGACGGCTGCACATTTACTTTCTTTATTAACTTTACCCCTTTTCAAAATTAATTTCCACCAATTTCATTTGGATTTTTCCTTTCATTAGATGTAACCCTTTCCTCCCTCTTTACCGACAAATTAACTTCCGTGACGATTGCTTTTCCCAGATTTCCATTAGGTACACGCGGTTTAATTTTTCACTGTCATTAAGGTCGATAAGTGAGGCTGAGGTTACACGTGGCGACCTGGTGACAGGACAATCTTCAGATTTGAGGTTGTTCTGGACACGAATTTTGTATGGTGCAAATGTCATAACGAAGTATTTGTTACGAACAGATAGTTACGTCAGTGAGATTAAGTAGTGGGAGGAATCCTAATTAGATTTGAGATTTGTTATTTATATTGAAAATTATTAAAATGAGTGTAGGCAACGATTACCAAAATTTGGTAGACTTGGATACGGAACAATCGTTCGAACAGTGGGAAACGCGCACCGCGGTACCCATTGTTCAGGGGCAGGCGGCTAGCATGAAAGACGCGACCGCCGAAACGCAACAAAGAGCAGAAATGGAATTCCAAACTTTAGAAAATGTTTCAGAATCGGAAGTGAAAATCAAATCTGAACCACTTGATGACGAATACGGGGGGACAATTAAAGAGGAAGCCGCTACGGGAGTAAAACTTGTAGTTTCCGGGAATTTAACTGATTTATTGAAGGTTTTGATTAATGAAATCAAGAGTCAATCAGCAGAAATTAAAGCTCAGGCTGCCAAGCAAGAAGCTCAGGCTGAAAAAATTGAACGGAAGCTAGACAATCAGAACAAAGCTATTAATGTTGTTAACAACAATGTTGGAGTTGTTAACACAAAGGTCGATAAAATGAAAGAAGATATTGTTGTAATTAATACCGAAATCGGTAATCTTAAACAGGAAATCGTAAGCGTTCAGGCGGAAATTGCGATCATAAATACTCGTTTTAATTCCGAAATTAGCAGAATCGAGAAAAGTGTAGGAGAAGCAGTTGCTCCGATCATCGAGAATAAGTTGACGGAACAAATTAAATTAGTGAAAAAAGAGGATCAAAAGAAGGTGGAAACTTTAAAGGCTTTAGTATCCGAAGTAGATACCAAAGTGACGAAGTAGGCTAATACCTGCGAAGAAAACAAAAGGGAAATAGAAACGCTTGCGACAACCACTTGCCAAGTAATTACGAGAGTGTCGGAATTAGAAAAGAAACTTGACGACAAACAGAGCTATGTGCCAATCTGTGCACATAGTTCGGAATTGTTGACGAGAGAGGAGCGGTTCGACCCCTTGAAAAAAGGCGGTATACACTCGACGGATGTCATTAAAAATTGTGAAAGAGTTTTACCCAGATCATGGACTAATGAGAGAAAAATTAATGCGGTTATTGATGTGTTGGCTGGTGATGCCAAGCGTTGGGGCTTAAACCTCAACATTACGAACCTGACTTTTGACGAGTTTAAGAATTTGTTTCTGGCTGAATACTGGTCAGAGCAAAAACAGCAAAGAGTCTGGCGCGAATTTGTCGTATCGAGGCCTTTCGATGAGAATTCGCGCGGCTCGATGAAGGAGTTTTGTGAGGGCTGGATCCGCAAGTTGGAATATTTGCGTGGTCGCCGCACGGAATCCGAAATAGTCTGGGAACTCTACAAGAAGCTTCCAGATGATACAAAACGCTACATCGGAAGCAATTACAGGACAATCAATGATATCCTGGAAAGAGTTGAGGACGAGGACTATTGGCGCAATAATCGCGACAGTGGTAGAGGCCGTGGTAACAACAACGGGTACCACAGCAACCACAACAACGATAACTATGGGAATAATGCATACCGTAATCTTGGCAGCAATAACAATAGTGGTTCGGACCATAATGACAATCGGTACAATGCAAATAATAACAGGAATGACGGAAACCAGTATCATACCATCGTGATACGGGCTTCGCAGAATAGTAATAACGCCAGAGGGTGTGATCAGCCGCCTCAGCAGCATCCGGGGAGCGTATCTGCTGGGACGAGACAGGGACACCATTAGCCGCGCCGGTGAGGGGCCGACAGGGCGTGGAGAAATTTTGGCGGCCCAATAACATTCACTGTCGGTGAGAACAATTTAAGTAGTGTTCCGGAAATCGATTATAAAGTGGCAGCTGTAACACCCACAGTGGAACTGGAGATTGAGTCTAAGAATGATTCGCAATTATTGAGAGAAGATCAGATGTCGGATAACACGTCCGTCATCGAGCGAGGGGATGCAGAGAGGGATGAGGTCTGGTTAAGGCAGTTCGGTCGCTCATACGACGAACTAAGAGATTATAGGGGCCTGTATGGGAGAAGTGTTTATGCGGAGCGCGTGCAGGATTTGCCGCGTCTCGTCTCGCAGGAAGATAGTGTTTGTGAAGTGATAGGAAGTTCTGGCCCTAACCGGCAGACTTTACCAGAAAAATTTGATGTTAATGGGGAGCACGAACAAGATTCGTCGTGTTTCGTCCCACAGGAGTTGGATGTTGAAGTAGTAACGGAAAGTTCTGGCCGTAACCGGCAGACCTTACCGAAAGTTGTAGTGGTAGAAGTAGGCGACCCATCCGACGCAAACCTCCAGTTTAAACATTGCGAAAGTATTAAGGAGAAATATTACGAGAATTTTAGTGATAGCCGGGCACGATTGGTAGAAAAGCACGTAGATTACAGCGTGTATGAGGTTGGAGCTGACGTTATACGGTCGGACGGTAGCAGTGTGGGTTGCGCAGATCCAGAGGAAGTAATTGCAGATACTCCCGGGCACGTTCCTCCAGGTGGATTGGCAGATGAGATCAATCTGGCCAAAGAGGAATCAACGAAGGTGACAATTAGTGAAATGATAGCAAAGCAACACTCACTAGTTGACGAGTTACAGGAAAAGGTTTCGGTATTGGAGGCGAAGCTACAGACTAAGCCTCAGGACAAACTTGTTGAAATTATAAACTGTTTGTGAACAGAGGCTGAAAAGGCCGCCAGATAAGCCGGATTTAGGATCAAAGCCGGATGGTTTTTTTCTGGAATAACCTGGATATAGACGAGGATTTACTGTGGGAAAATAAAGAAACAGTCGAGGACAAGTGTAGACAGATAGTAGAGTCTGTTAACATGCATGACCTACAACTAAACGTGTTGATTGACACCGATGCAGAATTGAGTGCTGTATCTGGAAAAATATTTGAGTTACTGAAAGACAGATCTGGTGTCGTAGTTATGCCAGTAACAGGAGTGAAAATTATCGGTGCTACCGGGAAGGCCAGTAAACTGGTCACAAAACAGATTTTTGTCAACTTCGAGATTTGTGGGGCACGATTTGAACAAGAGTTTGTCGTCGTGCCAGACTTAACTACGGAAGTAATTATGGGGTTAGATTGGCTATTAAAGTACCGTGCAGGGATTAATTGCGAAAGCAAAACTTTGACATGTACGTCACAAGATAAAACAATAGTAGTTAGTTTTGACGAGGCAGGAGACGGTGTGCATAGGCAATACCAGCCTAAACACATTGTTAACTGGCCGGATGGTATTGACGTAGGTATGAATTTGAACTACTGTAATGTGAGAAATCTCGGCATTGACAATAGTGTAGAAAATGAATTGGGAAGTATTGAAGACGGTGTGTCAAACGTAACACACGAACAAAGACGAGGCCTGTATGAAGTAATAATGAGGAATAAGAGTGTGTTTTCAGACAAACCGGGACTTGTGGAAGGATATAAATCCAAGTTGCATGTAATTCCGCACGAACCATTCTTCGTGAGACCGTATGCTATACCGCTGTCCAAAAAGGAAGCAGTGCAACGGGAGGTAGATAAGTTGATAGAATGGGGAGTGATTAAAAGAAGTACGAGTCCATACAATAACGGTTTGGTCATTGTAATAAAACGGGATGGTAGTGTGCGTATTGTGATTGACGCACGCACGTTGAATAGAGTCGTTCAACGCGAAACAGACAGACCAGAGAGTATGGAGGAGATTTTGCAGCGTTTTCATGACGTTAAGTTCATGACTAGCCTCGATCTGACGGCTAGTTACTGGCAAATAGAACTCGAAGAAGAATCTAGGCCATACACCGCCTTCTTGTTTGCGGGCAGGTGTTATCAGTATAGAGTACTGCCGTTTGGACTTAATATATCTATGTCCGTATTCATCGGGGCCCTAGATAAAGTGCTAGGACCGCCTTTGAGTTCAAGATTTGGCCAATGCCACTTGGCATGACCATTGTGACCTGTTAGATGAAGTTTTTAGAGCATTGCGCCGTGGCAGAATGACTCTAAAGCTTAAGAAATGCGAATTTGTGAAGCAGGAACTGAAATTTTTAGGGCTTGTAATTACCACTGCTGGTATTACGAAGGACCCAGAGAAACTAGAGGCAATAAGGAATTGTCCTCCACCCAAGTCTAGGAAACAGTTAAACAGTTTTCTAGGGCTCACAGGATTTTACCGTAAATTTGTAAAAGGACAAGTGTTTCATGATGAAAATTTGAATAACCTCTTACGCAAAAATGTTCCGTTTGTGTGGCCTGAAGGGTGTCAGGCCGCTTTCGAGAGATTAAAAGACGAGTTGTTAAGATCTAACATACTATTTCATCCTGATTTATCGCTACCCTTCCATCTGGGAACGGATTCGTCGAATTACGGGGTGGGGGTAGAACTGTTCCAAGAAGTTGGTAAAGGAGAGGATAAGGAACACCGGACGATAGCGTTCGCGAGTCGAACTTTATAAAAAAGTGTGCGAAACTACACGATTTCTGAGAAAGAGTGTCTCGCTATCGTGTGGGGATTCAAGAAGTTCAAGGGTTACCTATGGGACCGTAAGGTGATTATTCATACGGACCATAAGGCGCTCACTTATCTAAAGGATTGTAAACTACTTCACGAAAGACTGACTAGGTGGTCGCTGTATTTACAGCAACTATGACATCTGTTACGTAAAGGGGACCGACAATTGCGTAGCGGATGCGCTGTCGCGGTTGCCCGAGTCTAATCAAGACGTATTGAAAGATGAGTTAGATGGAGTGGTCAAATTATACTATTTTAAAGAAGTTGAGGGACGCAAATTATTAGTGAACGTCTGTAAGAATCTGCGTCGTCATCAGAATTAGGATGGTTGTTTAAATATGGTGAAAACCCGATATGACGAAAGGAGTCCAGAAGGAGAGAAATTATGGAAGTATTACAAGATATACGATCATATCTTGTACATACGTAAGGGTGAAGATAGTAATATTTGGCGGGTATGCTGGCCCACCAAATTCGTCACGGATATAATAGACTACTACCGTTTGGCGTATGGTCACTGTGGACCAAAGAAATGTATGGAAAATCTGAGTGAAGTAGTGCATTTTAACAACATGTTAAAACGCGTTACTAACAGAATGAAAACTTGCGATTTATGTCAGAAGGTGTAGGTTACCAACTGTACGAGTCGTCGTCCTATGCAAAATATAAGGCCTAACGACACTTTTGAATTACTGTGCGTGGACTTGTACGGACCTTCGCCCAAGTGATCAGGAAACTTTGCCTACATTTTAGTAGTGCTAGAAGCTTTTTCCAAGTTCATCAAGCTATACCCGATTATGAAAGCTACAGCCAAAGCGGTCTATAGCAAGCTTGTGAACGATTATTTTGTTCATATTGGTAAGCCCAAGGCGATTCTATCAGACAATGGGGCACAATTTACTTCTAAGTTGTGGAATGAAGGCATGGAAAGTAATGGGCTCGAGGTGATCCATATTTCAGCTTATTGTCCAGCTGGGAATCCCGCTGAGAGGTATATGCGCGAGCTAGGCCGACTTTGCCGTACCTGTTGCCATCACAACCATAGCGCATGGGGCAAATATGTAGCAGTATTTGAGAGAATTATAAACACCTTGCGACATGAATCGACGGGATTTTCTCCAGAGGAAATCGTGTTGGATGACAGAAGTAAAAGTTTAGTGGAAGAGATAATCAAATTCCCTCCACGGATTGACATTAGTATTGGTGTGAAAAAAGATCGTTTGCGAGAAGTAATGAAGCTAAAAGGCGATGCTCGCCCACGTCGTCATGACGCTAAAGCGCGTTTTGCTAAGTTTGCAATCGGAGACTTAGTATTTGTAAAAGCTCACGAGAAATCGAGCGAGATAGACAATGAAATCTCTAAATTTAAGTTTGTTTATAATGGACCATATAAAGTCATTGGTATACCTCACACAAATGCTTTTTGCTTAGAGTATCCAAGCTCTGGAAAACTATTAGGTATACGGAACATTGTAGACTTGAAACTGTACCAACCTAGGATTGATCAATACCACAGAATGGGTAATTTGTACAATATGTAAATATAGAGTGTTAGATTTAAACGATTTGCTAGATTGCCATGCTGTTGCCTGACCAAGAGGACATTAACGAAGTTGTAATTAATAAGTAATTAATTTTGACTAAATGATTTAAGAGGAATTTATTAATAATCAATCGAAAAATCCAATCTGCTATTTTAAGTTTTCAGCTGAGTTAGTAGATTAAGGAATGTAAATATGATTTTGTAACTAGCTGTAAGATTTCATAAATATGTGATTTACTAGTCATTACCGATGTACTCAGAAGCTGTTTTAAGTTTCAGGCTAGTACATGCGTGTGATGATGGACAGTGTTGGGTTATCCACTGTGATAGTGTTAATGAACTCCTTGAGATTACTCGGGAGTGTGTTTTTCCGAAAGAATTCAGTGAAACGGACGTTCTGAAAATCCCGTTATACAGGCCAGTGAGATCAAGCGTGCCGCACAGGCGGGCGCAACAATACTGGCGAGGCGGAGCCGCTGTCGGCTCATGTGCCGCTCTCGGCATTCTTTGCACTTGCGAGTACGGAAGGCGGAACTGTTTTTCTTCCCGGACAGCTGAAAGAATTCTGCTGTCAATATTTATGTTTTTTTCGATCTGCTGTATATTATTTTCTTGTTTAGCGGACTCTCATGACAGAGAATATTAATTATGAAAAGTATATAAAATAAGTATTCTATGTAATTAATTATTAATTTCGTATTTTGATATACCCGTTTATTATGACCATGTACTCTGATTAATTTTGTAAATAGTATTCCATTTCTTGATATTGTTAGGGATTTTGACGATTTTAGAATAGCTAAACCATTTTCTATGTTTTCTATGAATTTTAATATGTTGTCAACCTGTTTTGTTTTGTGTAAGATGACAGAATGGAATTAGATTAGGAGTGTCTCCACTCAATTATTATGGTCTAAAAATTGATTTATAGTTAATCAGCCTCATGCTAAAATTTCTTGATGTTTTGAGTATATGCATTTCCGCAGTTCTTTTTTTTTTCTTTTTTTTTTTTTTGGGACATTTTCTGAGTCTGTTTAGGTTACACGAACATCCTCAGACAATGTGGGGCACGTGTAACGCCGGAAATGCATATCCTCGTATTTCCATCTATTGTATTAGAATTTTTTTTCCTTATTTTGTTATCTGAGTATATGACGTTTCTGTGGCTTTGTATATTGTAATTGTTTTACTATTTGTATATATATATATATGCATTTATGTCGATGTATAATTGGTTTGTTGTGTAAAGATTATTTGTATTTTTACGCTGGGTCTGGCCTAGGGAAACTATGCTATCGAACCATTACATCGATAGGTCGTGTGGAGAACCAAAGTGTTTAGGATCTTTGGTAGTGTTAACTACGCCGCGTGGAGCGCGGGCAGAGCAGTGGGAGTCTGGCTGGAGTAGTGCAGGGGAGCAGGTGTGTTGTGTGACGCTCCCGCGAGTTGCCGCGCTTTCGGGGTTTGGCAGCATGAAATTGCGCTCGACTTGCTATGATAGTTTCTGACACTGTGTCGCGGACGGGAAGCATTAGCTGGCACATCAAGAGCCCGTTTCGCCTGGTGGCCGTGTCGAGAAGAAGGCGCGCCAACATCCAGCTTCCGCAACAGCGACGGCCGACAATGGATGACTGTCGCCACCTCCTCGATCGACGGCCTCAAACCTGCAATCAACCAACAAGGAAGACTGGAAGCACGTAAAGTTTTAGACCTGTATGGCAGCCCTCAGCTTTTAAAATTGTTCCATTTGCCTTGCAAAATTACAGCAACTTAGCATGAACCTTTGTTGCTCATTGTCCCAATTGCATTACCAAGCAGGGTCCCTTCCTTTTCCGGAATGAACGCGAGTGTCATTGAAATTCAAACGCCAGCATCATTCGATTTCACTGCTTTCATTTCAAAGTTCAGTTAAGGTATTCATAGCTGGCTACAATATTTAGATTACACAAGCACAAATTAAGAGTGCGAGTTTCGTTACCGTATTTTAGCTTACCTGTGACTGCAGCTCAGCTTGGTACGTACTAAATTTTACTATTGTTAATTGTTCAGAATCATTTAATTCAAGTTCAAAGTTAAATCTCTTATTTCTAAATTGTGTAGATTCAAGTAGCTTTTGAAATGATTGTTGAGGCAGCCCAAGACTAACCGTATTTTACTAAATTTCGATGTGCTTCGGAATGAAAGCTCACTATTAGCTTAAGTCACTAAATTAACTTCCGATTTCCCGGTTTTATTAATTCTTTTGCTAAATTAAGTCAAGTGTAGCGAAATTTATTACTTCTGACAAACTTTCAGTTTTCACACTACACGTGTCAGCCTTCAGTTGCCACGCTTCTAGTGCTAATTATATGTGTAATAACCTTTCTTTTTTAATTACTATAGTAATTGTCCTTAGGACTGGCGACCGTAATTTCTCCCAAATTTCAAATATCTAATTACCGCTAGTTAATTGTTAACGTGACGGCCGCACATTTACTTTCTTTATTAACTTTACCCCTTTTCAAAATTAATTTCCACCAGTTTCATTCGGATTTATCCTTTCATTTAGATGTAACCCTTTCCTCCCTCGTTACCGACAGATTAACTTCGGTGACGATTGCTTTTCCCAAATTTCCATTGGGTACACGCGGTTTAATTTTTCACTGTCATTAAGGTCGATAAGTGAGGGGGAGGTTACAAGGTGACGATCGTTTCGCTCGGTCCACCACGCGGCACTACATCAGCAAAAGCAAAACGAGGATAATGGAATGTAGTCGAATTAAGTCGGGTGATGCTGAGGGAATTAGATTAGGAAATGAGAGACTTAAAGTAGTAAAGGAGTTTTGCTATTTGGGGAGCAAAATAACTGTTGATGGTCGAAGTAGAGAGGATATAAAATGTAGACTGGCAATGGCAAGGAAAGCTTTTCTGAAGAAGAGAAATTTGTTTATATCGAGTATAGATTTAAGTGTCAGGAAATCGTTTCTGAAATTATTAAAATGGAGTGTAGCCCTGTATGGAAGTGAAACATGGGCAATAAATAGTTCAGACAAGAAGAGAATAGAAGCTTTCGGAATGTGGTGCTACAGAAGAATGCTGAAGATTAGATGGGTAGCACACATAACTAATGAGGAGGTATTGAATAGAATTGGGGAGAAGAGGATTTTGTGGATCAACGTGACTAGAATAAGGGATCAGTTGGTAGGACATGTTCTGAGGCATCAAGGGATCACCAATTTAGTACTGGAGGGCAGCGTGGAGGGTAAAAATCGTAGAGGGAGACCATGAGATGAATACACTAAGCAGATTCAAAAGGATGTAGGCTGCAGTAGGTACTGGGAGATGAAGAAGCTTGCACAGGATACAGTAGCATTGAGAGCTGGATCAAACCAGTCTCAGGACTGAAGACCGCAACAACAACAACATTTAGTACATATTTCTATACCTTCATTTAGGTGCTTCCAGATATTCACAATATTGCTAGTAATTAAGTACTAATACCTCGTCGGATAAATAATTATCAAAAGTATTTTATGGTGTTTATTTGTTAAATGTAGGTTTTACACTGCATTCTGAACGGACTGTTTTCTCATCAATTAGCACATGATAATGTCCCTTAGCTGAATCTAATTCCTGAATGTACTTGGTTTCCCAAGCCCATGTAAAATTACTTCTTGGTAAAGGAAATACTGAACTGCATGATATGTCACTGGCCTTATGGTAATCAGTTACCACTCTCCACTTGTTCTTTCAACTGATGTCCATCTTCTTTGAAACTATTGCTTGTGGGAAACTCCAGCCAGTCGTGCTTGGTGAGAGAATATCACCCACTTATATTTTTTCCACCTACTACTGTAACATCACATTTTGTGCGTGGGGATTTTAATATAATCTACATTTTATTGCTAGACGCTATGCAAAATATGACTCTGAGCACTATGGGACTTAACATCTGAGGCCATGAGTCCCCTAGAACTTAGAACTACTTAAACCTAACTAACCTAAGGATATCACACACGTCCATGCCCGAGGCAGGATTTGTACTTGCGTCCGTACCGTGCGCACGGTTTCAGACTGAAGCGCCTAGAACCGTTCGGCCACTACGGCCGGCCAGACGATATGCTCTGGGAAGAAGTTTAATTCCTGCTTTATACTATCAGCGTACGACCCTGCATCATTTGGCAAGTAAAACTCGTAGTTGTAAGCTGCAAACAACTCTGAAATTTGATTTCTCTCTTCACAGTCTGAATTCGTGGTTCGTATGTTATATTTAAGAAAGCTGATTCTAAATTTCTCACTTTTATTTCTTGGGTTAGTCTTTCATATTTTCCTTATGCTCTGTACTCCTACCTGTACATTCAAGTTTTCTAGTTGTGGGCGTATAAATACTACATAGTTGTTGGTCGTGTTTAAAAGACACGTTTCATTGTCCATGGATATTACTACTCCTGATTCGTATATTCCTTCATATTCCTTTCCTTTGGCGATCGCTCCCTTCAATCCTTGGGCGTCTGTCTTTATTCTAACAATTCACGACAGTTTCCTTATTTCTTTGCTGTTTGCAGTTAATGCTATTTCTTGAACATTCTAATTTGACTTACTGCAGCTAACGTTAATTCTTGCACATCGTTCGCCTCTTCTGGCGGATTCGTACTTTGTCTTATTTCTTCCCTTACATCGGGTAGTGTTATTTTTTCGTCACTCTACACCATTTTCAGGGAGTCCGCAATCTTCCTCAGTTCCACATTCATAGCAGGTAAAGTCATTTTCCACCCATTGCTCCAAGTTTTCATTTCTAATCGTGGTATATCTGCTGTTACCTCTGCTGTTATCTTCCTCTGGCTTCCTTAGTGGTATCCTTTCTATGTATTATGTCCTTTCTGGCTTGTACAAGATTCAGTTTTCCATTAATTTTACTGACCATTTTTTTCCTCAATATCATTTTTAACATCTAGTGCCCTTTTGCGATTCCTACCTGATGTGGAGCTGCCTCTCGCTTCATTTTCTGAATAATTTTTCTTCTTGGAATGTCAATTGTGTCAATGGAGCACTCTTTCACTGCTCCGCTGGCTAGGGTAACAAATCTGTTCTACAGAGATCTATTCTCAACAGCTTATAATACCTATCCTGATTGACGAAATTTGCCATTTATTTTCAAAAATACAGCCTATGGGATCGATGTACTGTATGGGAACATTTACTTAAATTTCATTCTTTTCCAAGCGTTCTTTTCAGTTTTGGGACTCCATTTTTGTCTGTAATTTTAAGGTAGTTAACGATCCTATAAACTTTATTTGTTTCGTTTTGTCGCAATTGGCATATATTTAGCATCATGCAACATATGGTTACAAAATTTTCTAACAACATTTATTTCCCATCTGCTTCGCGTCTGCTGTGCAGCGAGCTACGTTAATTTAATTACTAACTGTATTTTTCTTACTTGACACTTCTTCTTCCGTGTGTTTTTGCTTTTAGGAAGCTTTAATTGTCAAGTGCTAGTAATAGTGTTCCATAGATTTCGTGTTTGTTTTGAATACAGTCAGAGAGAGTCCCTTTAGTCAGCCATAGTGCCAGTAGTGCTAGTGTTTGTTTTCTATACAGTCCAGAGACAGGTAATGCCACTTTCATTGTTTTCTACAGGAAGTGTCAAGCAACCACAGTTTAGTGAATTAGGAGTCTAGTTAAAGTTGATTAACTCTCTACAGTAAATTGATTTCTTAGAATGGACAGTATGTGTGACTGCTGTGTATGGACGCAGGAGGAGCTGGCCACTGTCGCGAACAGCTGAACGTGTTGATGGCCGCGGTTAGCCGTCTTGAGGCTGCTGCCTCGGAGTGTAGCGGCAGTGGGGAGTCCGGTGCGTCGCATGGTACACCCCAGGTGTTACATGCTTCACCCACTGTCCCTGCTGTCGAGACATCTTCGCGGGTACCGGGCGCGGTTGGGCCACCCTCTCCCCAAGTGGAGTGGCGGGTTCAGCGGCTTTCGCGGCGCACGAGGCGGAGGGTCAATGTGGAAGCTGGCCGTGTGGCATCACCCGCTCTGCCTGTGAGTAGACATGTGGCCGCTCCTTCAGCAAGGTCCGAGCAGGTACACGGGGGGAGGGGTTTATTAGTTATTGGGAGCTCCAATGTTAAGCGGGTGATGGAGCCCCTTAGGGAAATAGCAGAAAGGTCGGGGAAGAAGGCCAGTGTTCACTCTGTCTGCTTGCCGGGGGGGGTCTCATCCGAGATGTGGAGGAGGCCCTGCCGGCGGCGATAAAGAGCACTGGGTGCACCTGACTGCAAATTGTTGCTCATGTCGGCACCAATGACTCCTTCCGTCTGGGTTCAGAGGTCATCCTCTGTTCGTACAGGCGGTTGGCGGAATTGGTGAAGGCGAAAAGCCTCGCTCGCGGGGTGGAATCTGAGCTAACTGTTTGTAGTATCGATCCCAGAACCGATCGCGGTCCTCTGGTTTGGAGCCGAGTAGAAGGCTTAAACCAGGGGCTCAGACGATTCTGCGGAGATCTGGGGTGCAAATTTCTCGACCTCCGCTATCCGGTGGAGAAATGTAGAGTCCCCCTGAATAGGTCAGGCGTGCAGTACGCGCCGGAAGCGGCTACAAGGGCAGCGGAGTACGTGTGGAGTACACATGTGGGTTTCTTAGGTTAGACGATTCCCTCCCTAGGCCGACAAGACGCCTCCTGAGACGCGGCAAGGTAGGAGTAGGCAAAATGCAACAGGGAATAACAATATTAATGTGCTAATAGTAGACTGCAGGAGCGTCTATAGAAAGGTCCCAGAACTGCTCTCATTAATAAACGGTCATAATGGCAATATAGGACTAGGGACAGAAAGTTGGTTGAAACCAGACGTAAACAGCAATGAAATCCTAAACTCAGATTGGAATGTATACCGCAGATACAGGCTGGACAGTGAAGGGGGAGGCGTGTTTATAGCGATAAGAAGTGCAATAGTATCGAAGGAAATTGACGGAGATTCGAAATGTGAAATAATTTGGGTGAAGGTCACAGTTAAAGTAGGATCGGACATGGTAATAGTTGGATGTCTCTATAGGCCGCCTGGCTCAGCAGCTGTTGTGGCTGACCACCTGAAGGGTAATTTGGAAAATATTTCGAGTAGATTTCCCCACCATGTTATAGTTCTGGGTGGAGATTTTAATTTTCCGGATATAGACTGGGAGACTCAACCGTTCATAACGGGTGGCAAGGACAAAGAACCCAGTGAAATTTTTTTAAGTGCTTTATCTGAAAACCACCTTGAGCAGTTAAACAGAGAACCGACTCGTGGCGATAACATATTAGACCTTCTGGTGACAAATAGACCCGAACTATTTGAAACAGTTAAAGCAGAACAGGGAATCAGTGATCATAAAGCGGTTACTGCATCGATGATTTCAGCCGTAAATAGAAATATTAAAAAAGGAAGGAAGATTTTTCTGTTTAGCAAAAGTGACAAAAAGCAGATTACAGAGTACCTGACGGCTCAACACAAAAGTTTTGCCTCAAGTACAGATAGTTTTGATGATCAGTGGACAAAGTTCAAAGCCATCGTACAATATGCGTTAGATGAGTATGTGCCAAGCAAGATCGTAAGAGATGGAAAAGAGCCACCGTGGTACAACAACCGAGTTATAAAACTACTGCGGAAGCAAAGGGAACTTCACAGCAAACATAAACATAGCCAAAGCCTTGCAGACAAACAAAAATTACGCGAAGCGAAATGTAGTGTGAGGAGGGCTATGCGAGAGGCGTTCAATGAGTTCGAAAGTAAAGTTCTATGTACTGACTTGGCAGAAAATCCTAAGAAATTTTGGTCTGATGTCAAAGCGGTAGGTGGATCAAAACAAAATGTCCAGACACTCTGAGACCAAAACTGTACTGAAACAGAGGATGACAGACTAAAGACCGAAATACTAAATGTCTTTTTTTAAAGCTGTTTTACAGAGGAAGACTGCACTGTAGTTCCTTCTCTAGATTGTCGCACAGTTGACAAAATGGTAGATATAGAAATAGACGACAGAGGGATAGAGAAACAATTAAAATCGCTCGAAAGAGGAAAGGCCGCTGGACCTCATGGGATACCAGTACGATTTTACACAGAGTACGCGAAGGAACGTACCCCCCTTCTTGCAGCGGTGTACGGTAGGTCTCTAGAAGAGCGTAGCGTTCCAAAGGATTGGAAAAGGGGACAGGTCATCCCCGTTTTCAAGAAGGGACGTTGAACAGATGTGCAGAACTATAGACCTATATCTCTGACGTCTATCAGTTGTAGAATTTTGGAACACGTATTATGTTCGAGTATAATGACTTTTCAGGGGACTAGAAATCTACTCTGTAGGAATCAGCATGGGTTTTGAAAAAGACAATCGTGTGAAACCCAGCTCGCGTTATTCGTCCACGAGACTCAGAGGGCCATTGACGCGGGTTCCCAGGTAGATGCCGTGTTTCTTGAGTTCCGGAATGCGTTCCATACGGTTCTCCACAGTCGTTTAGCGAACAAAGTAAGACCGTATGGACTATCAGACCAATTGTGTGATTGGATCGAGGAGTCCCTAGATAACAGAACGCAGCATGTCATTCTAAATGGAGAGAAGTATTCCGAAGTAAGAGTGATTTCAGGTGTGCCGCAGGGGAGTGTCTTAGGACCGTTGCTACTCACGATATACATAAATGACCTTGTGGATAACATCGGAAGTTCACTGAGGCTTTTTGCAGATGAAGCTGTGGTGTATCGAGAGGTTGTAAGAATGGAAAATTGTACTGAAATGCAGGAGGACCTGCAGCGAATAGACGCATGGTGCAGGGAATGGTAATTGAATCTCAATGCAGACAAGTGTAATCTGCTGCGAATACATAGAAAGATAGATCCCTTATCATTTAGCTACAAAATAGCAGGTCAGCAACTGGAAGCAGTTAATTCCATAAATTATCTGGGAGTACGTATTAAGAGTGATTTAAAATGGAATGATCATATAAAGTTGATCGTTGGTAAAGCAGATGCCACACTGAGATTCATTGGAAGAATCCTAAGGAAATGCAATCCGAAAACAAAGGAAGTAGGTTGCAGTACGCTTGTTCGCCCACTGCTTGAATACTGCTCGGCAGTGTGGGTTCCGTACCAGATAGGGTTGATAGAAGAGATAGAGAAGATCCAACGGAGAGCAGCGCGATTCGTTGCAGTATCATTTAGTAATCGCGAAAGCGTTACGGAGATGATAGACAAACTCCAGTGGATGACTCTGCAGGAGAGACACTCAGTAACTCGGTACGAGCTTTTGTTAAAGTTTCGAGAACATACCTTTACCGAAGAGTCAAGCAGTATATTGCTCCCTCCTACGTATATCACGCGAAGAGGCCATGAGGATAAAATCAGAGAGATTAAAGCCCACACAGAAGCATACCGACAATCCTTCTTTCCACGAACAATACGAGACTGGAATAGAAGGGAGAACCGATAGAGGTACTCAAGGTACACCGTAAGGTGACTTGCGGAGTATGGATGTAGATGTAGATGTAGAATTATGAATTGTAACAATTTTCCATAAAAACCAGTAAACCACTCACATAGAAGAAAGTACATGATGTTTGTTATTTCATCGATGTGGCATACTTAGTAAACCTTACAGAATCTCCGTTTGAAAATTATATTCAGTAATAAACAATTATTTTAATTTTTAGAAGTTTTGCTTATCACAAGAGTCATAATTTCTGGGTAACTGTTCACTAAAATAAATAGAAAATATGAACCATTTATTTCGATTACCTACCGGTTCTGAAACAATGTAGAACTCCAAGCTGTAATACATTATTAGGTTACCTGCCACAAATTATCAGTTTTTCTTAAGCTTTCAGGGAGGGCAGTATTTGTACTGGTCTCAGGTAGACAGTTTTTGTTTTAGAGTTGCACAGTGAATTAACTGCGGATCATGTATTTCATTTATTGAAACTTGCAACTTTTTACTTAAAACGTATAAGAAACGTAACACGATCTTGTCAGGTAGTGCACAATGTTAATTATAAAATTTATGGAAAACTGTGTTCAGCCAAGTGATAAAGTTGACACATGAAGCTGATTGGTCGCCATAAGTGTGGTGGCAATAAACAACAGTTTTGAAAATGTGAATAGTAGCTTCACTCATATTTCAAAGCGCTGGATCTGATCATAATCGCTTAAAAAAACGTCAAGAAGTAGACCAGAGCCACAGAAGCTTTGACAAAACAAGATGAGTGTAAGAAAAATCTTTCCACTCATTTTAACAACAATTTTAGAACTGATCTCCTGCATCGCTGTTTACCATTATATTCAACTACGCAAAGATTACAATAAGTGTGCTACCAATGTTACTTTAGTGTCTATTCGCGTGGCGTTCTCTTAGATGTAACCATAGCATTTGAAATTTCAAGTTTTCTGGCAGCGATATTTCTCAATCATCTGGAAAGTAAATTCTTTAATGAAAACAATAGATTCAAAAGTACAATAGTATATTACTGGAGAAATGTTGATGACATCTTGCTGTTCTTTGATGGAACAAAAGATGTCGAAGTACTACTAGCAGTATTCAATTCTTTCCAAGAAACATAAAGTTCATAATAGAACATGAAGACAACAAAAGCATAAGTTTCCTGGATCTTAAAATCACCAACCGCCAACAGAAACACAAGTTCAGCATATACAGAAAACGCACATACACAGACATAACATAGGACAACTCATCATGCCATCCCACCACACAGAAACATGCTCCATTTAGGTCCATGCTACAGAGAGTAAACTACTTTGAATTAGAAGAAAACACAATCAAAAATGAGATCGATACAATAAAGAACATTGCCATAAGCAATGGTTACACATCCAAGACAATTGACAATTTAAGCAGATAAATATACAAAAACAAGGCAACGAATGGACACACTGCGAAAGAAGAGAAAATATTCGCTACTATCCCATACCTGGACCCCATATCACAAAAAATCGCCAACCTTTTCAGAAAAACAAATGTAACAAGTGCATTCTCAACCAATAATAAGTTAGGAAACCTACTCATCCATAACCTAAAATCAAGTACACAAACATACAACAACAGCGGAGTGTGCAATGTATCACGTCCCAGTTCTCCTGCCTCCTATGTATGGAAAATAGGCAGAAACTTCAAGACCCGTTTTCAAGATCATGTAAATGCTTTCAGGCTCAAGAATTTCGAAAAATCAGTCATTGCTCAACATATGTTGGATATGTTGGAAAAGAAACATGTCATCAACAGTCTAGATAACAATTTGGTAATACTACATAATGAGGCTATAGGTAAGACCCTAAGTCTTTTAGAACAACTGGAGATATACCTCTACAAAATCAAAAAACCAGAATCTATGTTAAACCAACACACAGATTTCGCAATCCACAGATATTTTAGTAATTTAAAAGACCTAGTCTCAAGTTACTTCTTGCATATGTCGATTGTTTAATAGTTCTATCATCAGCACTACGAATAAATTCATCTTTGACAACACCATGTACAAAAACATCTGTGAAGTGTTTATAAACATGTGGGTGCAAATGTACATCTGGAATGAATGAAGTGACATCTATAAAACGACGGAGAAAAGAATTTTTGCCGGTGCTAAAACATTAAAAATGCTTTCCTTGGATGATGCGGTAAGTTTACGGTGTAAATTTTCCACTATTTTGCACATATTCCCCGAGATCGACTTACGAAATTCATAACCTAACATTAATCCTATTCGTGACAGTAATATGCATTTCACCTCATTCAGGAGAAGAAATAAAACACATATAAGACAAATTACACCTGACGATGGACCTACAGGGTCCGAAATGCATCGTGTAGGTAATAAAACACGAAAAAGTTGTGACTGAAGGCGCTGTTTAATTCATACTTCCAATCTATTGTGTATCTGTTCGTGGTAATTGTACCAAATATACAGTCAGGTTTTACATAGGCACATTGTGCAATTAAAGCTACAGGGATAAATTTTAGAGTGCATTAAACAACCACTGTCATTAATTTTGTAAACATGTGATGAGACTTATTTTCGTCGGAGTGCTCGAAAGCCACGTTCACGGGTGACGTGTGGGTGTGTTTCGACCAGTAATGCCTGTTGTTGAGGTTGAAAAGACCTGCGCGAGTGAAGCTACCTTCGTCAGTCCATATAACGTCGTTTATAAAACGTTCATTTTCTTATATTTGGTACAAAAGGCATTCCCAGAACTGTACTCGTCGAATGCGGTCTTGTATCTGCTAGTGCTGAGTTAACTTGCAATGATATGGATGCAGTAATTCATCGTGCAACACTTCAGCAACCAGTCTTTGAGATATTTGGCACTGCCTTGCAACATCAAGAGGTAGTTCACCGCGGTGATTGGGAAACGCTTTCAAGAATTACGTCTTCTGTTTTTAGAATACGTCTAGTCCTTGGACGATCTCTGTCTACTACTTTTGGGCAAAGATTATCGGTTTCGCGAGGGTGTTGCTCCAGCTGATGAATATGGTTGTCATCGGGACTGCGCCTTTGAGAGTACCGTGCGCCATACTTACGAACAGCAGTAGCAGCTAGGTTATCGGATGTACCCAGCACCAAAAGCATATCGACGTAATCATTATCTGCGAACTCCATCGGGAAGCCGCCCTCCACGAACTTGACAGGACAAGTTATGGTTGAGTACTGCACGGTTAGTAGACACATACATGCAATTTAATTAATCTCACTGTCATGTGATATGTCTTGTGGCATAATGATGAACCGCTTGTAAACGACCAAAACTAGGGAGGTGGATTTAATGTCCCAGCAGTCTAGTCAGTGAGCTACGATGTAGTATACAGTAGTGCGGGGTCATACACATTTCTCTGCACATTTCGACGATGCGCGTTCCTCTGCACATTCATATGCACTGCACGGTGTGACAATGTTGCCAGCTTCTCGTTAACATAGATGTGTTTTTAGCATACACCCGATCTGATTTTCATCGACAAACATTTGTCTTGACAGTGGATGAGAAATCACATACCAAGCTACAACTGCGGCATTTCTCTTCACCCGGTATAGATTTTTTGTGCTTAAAATAATTGTTGAGAAATTTTAATTCTCAGGAAATTCAGTTAAAACATATATTTCATATATGGTTCATCTCTGTTGTTCCTAGTATATTCCAGCTGCTTATCTTCTTGGTTTCCATGTTAGTCATTTTCTCTCTTCCATTTCTAGTATATCCTTGTTATTACAGCCTCTTTAACACTCTGAAGGACCCTCTTTTCAGCTTTGCCTGTTTCCTTGGAATAAACTGCCCCAAGTGACTACCTCATACTGAAGCAAAATATATTTCTAGCAAGTCTACTTCTTCACACCATTACCAAAATACTTTTTGGATTTATAATAATTATCGAGAATGTTAGAGCAGCAAAAATACAAACTACAAAAGTGTTTATAAGCAAAACAACGATAGAAAACCAAAAATGTACAAGGAAAACGTAAGGCCATCGCAAAGCGTATCTTCTAAGAGGGCTGCCAACTCGAAAAATAGTTGCGTAGTATATCCTCTCGAAAAGGGGTCTAATGAGAACATTTTACATTTGAAAGCAGTGGAAACACGAGTGTGGCTAAATACTAACATATCTTTAAGTTGGTTCATAAATAACTTCCCAATATGCAGTTCTTTTAATTACGGTTTTGTACAAAATAACCCTAAGCATCGTTTTAACCTGATACAAAAAAAGTAATTATTTGAAGAGGATTCACAAGAAAGTAGCCTTAAGAGAAAATGTTAAAAGTTTAACCCACTTAGACAAGCACAGTATTACAAACCGTGTGACCTTTTGAGGCTGCATAAGGCACGGCGTCCCGATTACCCAGACTGTGTTTTATACTACTTGAGAAAGCAGTGGCGGGGCGGAATCAGAGCGCTAGTGACTTCCAGGAAACGTAACACATACTTTCAAGGCCTGCAGAAACCTTTTCTCCCTTATATTATTAACGTTAAAAGTACTCATTTGCAAAGTAATCAGCCGTGGAAGGTGCTTTATAGACGGGAGTTCGTTTCTTTAAAGAATCGGAGGTGGGGGTTTACTGGTATTTTCTGAAGTGTGTCATTTACCTCACCCATTGCAAAACAGAAAGCGTAACGTTGTGTTCATATAGAAAAGGCAGGTAAGGCAATTTCTCAATTCCGTCAGCGTAAGCTGCTGCCTTTCGGAAACATCACACGCTGTCCCATTTCTACCGAACTGCGGCAAAAAGGAATTGAAAGAATACACGATACGCGATCCAGCAGCCTGGAGGTTTCATAACGATCTCTCTCTCTCCCTTTCTCCATCTTTCCGCCTTCTGGCTCACCCCATTCTCTTTTTTTCTTTTTATCTTCGGAAGCCTCTCACGCTCTCTGGCTTTCTTTCTGCCCACCAATAACACAAGCGGGCGGGACATTGCCTGTGGGGATATGCGAGCAGCGGGATCTGTGATAAAATGCCTGTTGCCTCTGAGGTGTACACAGTGAGCTGACAAGACATACAGATGATCAAGGTCTCGTTTTTTAAATCTATTTCCGTATAGTTATTTGTTTGGCATTATTTTCCCGCACCCCACGTGAGAGTCATTTGTCAGTGACATTGACACTAAATTGTGAACTTATGTAATTCCTTAGGCAACGGTTATTCAGCAGTTCCTCAGGTAAGTATTTGTAGTGTCCAGTACTATGATCGATATAATGTTCTCAGAAATCCAATTTATCCTCCAAAACGTTGAACAGGCTATTTGTCGAGTTTCGTTTAATAAAAAATTGCAAAAAATACTACCCTCCTGACGGCTGATAAATCTGAAAAATAGTTGTTAGCAAGTGCTTCTATTTCAGTCCACTGGACTGTCACGTTCCCTACATATTAAAGCTTCATACGTGTGCGATCACATCTGACAAAAGTTGAAGTTCTGCTTTAGATGCAGCTTGTAGTTTCAGAACGACGGGGAAAACAACGAAATATAATGTATGCATAATCGTAAGCAGATCACTGGCGTAGTTAAAACATATTGTGGTCTTTGTTTTAATTTCAATTCCTAAAGTTGTGTCAGCGGAGGAACATTCCTGATCGTCGGAATGGGCATCGCACGGCTGTTCCGCGCCCATACTTCAACTATTCACGTAACGCGATTTTGTATACATCTCTATAACGACAACTCAGTCTTATCGCACCTCTATTAGCACAGTAAAATTATCTCCTTAAAAGGAGGCTGCCTCCCATAAGCTAGTGGAATTTTGGAAACTGTCTTCATTACTCAAGTAGGCCTCTGACATGAATAATCGCCGCGTGGGATTAGCCGAGCGGTCTGAGGCGCTGCAGTCGTGGACTGTGCGGCTGGTCCCTGCGAAGGTTCAAGTCCTCCCTCGGGCATGTGTGTCTGTGTTTGTCCTTAGAATAATTTAGGGTAAGTAGTGTGTAAGCTTAGGGACTGATGACCTTAGCGGTTAAGTCCCATAAGAATTCACACACACACACACACACATATGAATAATCAGAGGCCAACATGAGTAAGTGGCTTCGATTTCTGAATGGAGATTCACCCGTGATGAAAAGGATACAATAAAAGTTTCGGACTTTTTCTGTTAATTGGTACGAGACCAGAAAAATTTTGATGATTTTGTTTTCATTGCGGCTGAACCACCACTCAGAAAGTGGTGCAAATGAGATGATTCATATCAAACACCCACTTGAGTGATTAAGAACGTTTCCACAATTCCATAAATTTTGGGAAAGCTGAAAAAGTAGTTTTCTTTGCCTGTATAGAAAACTATCGATTTCTTCAGCAGCTGTTTGAGTTTCGCAGTTGAAAACTATTGACAGCGCTGCAAAATGATGTGGAACTTCTTTCCTCAACTCCACTATAGAGAAACCACTCCACCTTGAAAGTTTGTTTTTAGAACTACTTCGCTTCCTTTAATTTCCTTAATTTTTGCCCGTAGTCAGACAATGGACATATTCTTCAAATAACATCAAAAAACAATTAAATGGTTGGATGTTATGTACCTGCATTCGGTTTCAAGGATCATTTCATTCTGTGGTGCTACCACGAACGTAAGTCCTTTCCCCGCTGTTCCGCAGTTCCTTAATTGTTTAGGAAACAGCATCGGTGTAATGTTTTCATTAATGTGCAGTGTATTTAGTATAACAATGACATATGTCACAGTGCACTAGTACAGAACAAGAATAGCATTCAGTGTGTGGTTTACTTGGCAGCTTAGGTCGCCCTCTATTTAGATGAGGCTGTTCGTGTGTGAGGGATCTGATACTCATGACAATAGAAACAAAGGTTCACGAGTAGTTAAGCTAATTTTCCACTGTCAACTAGAAACCATGCAGGTATTTACAATAAAAGCTGCTATATTTGAACAACCATAAGGGGCTGTTCACGTCAATCAACGGCTTTATCATGTGACGGCGATGCCTATGAAACAGGACCACACTATCAATCCGTCATTGGAAATTATTAACATAGGTTTACCCGATCACAGTATTCATACCAAAGACTCCTAACTTTTCAGATGTCGGTCACTTCTTTCTAAAATGATTAATACACGAAAGTAATAAATCAGTCAAAATGCTATTAGTTTTAACCAATGTAGGACAAGCATATCTTGTTTCGTACCTTTTAACTATGTTTCGAGGACAACATATGAATACTTGCCACCAGCGTCCCTGTCCACCAGGTATTACAATAAGATTTTAATTCCACCGTCTCATGCCTTCGCCCGTCAGTTCTCGGTATTTACTAGTACACACAATTTACAGATACAGATATTGCCGCTTTTTGTAAACAACTAACGTCTACGTTTGGTTTAGAAAAGTCTGGATGCGAGAATGGAAACAGAAAGAACTGCTACGAAACGTGCTGGAATTCTTCTCGGAAGACATCAAAATATTACATCACCGCTACTCATTTCTTTCTCTCTCTGTTTCTCTATTATTAAAGCATTTCTCTATTATTATTAGTTCTGTGTAAGTGGGTTAATATGTTGCCTCTGCTATAATAGTAAATAGTGGTCATGTTAGTGCGTGTTGGGCTTGTCGTGTCGTGAAAGTAACATTTCTTCTCTGTTCAGGTGAAGTTAAGAAGTAATAAATTACTAAGGGGTGTTTCCCACATAAACGCTCTGGCACACTTTACCCTTCTAATCCAGGAGATAAATGGCCGTTTGTAGGAAAACACGAGAGATTAGAAAGTTAACGAGCGGACCAAGAGATGGGAAAGGCCGATAGGCTTCCCGCATTAACTGCCTATCTTTCGTAGCAAAGAAGCTTAGCTGTATTAGACGGATCCCGGGATTATCTGTTATTGCTCTGCGAGCGCTGGCCGGCGAAGAACAATGGGCGGTCGCCCCTTTTGTGTGCAGGGGCAGCCTTCGGGTAGACATGTCCGGGCAGCAGCAGATATGGAGGATATGTAGAACTGTTTCTGAGGGCACCTCTCAATTTCAGCACTATTCATGTGCCTGCACTTCCGCAAAGAGAAAACATTAATTGAAGCATATCTGGTAGGCCTCACAGGAAGGAGAATGTATTCTGTTGTTACTTCATCAAATATGAAACAGTCTACAGTTTAGTTTAATAAATAGGTACATGCACTGCTCCGGTTAGAGCTAAAATTCACAATTTCGAGGATAATTCCACTGTGCTCATCATCAGAACATACGAATTACGCGTAGATGTGTATCATCATCATCATCATTTAAGACTGATTATGCCTTTCAGCGTTCAGTCTGGAGCATAGCCCCCTTATAAAATTCCTCCATGATCCCCTATTCAGTGCTAACATTGGTGCCTCTTCTGATGTTAAACCTATTACTTCAAAATCATTCTTAACCGAATCCAGGTACCTTCTCCTTGGTCTTCCCCGACTCCTCCTACCGTCTACTGCTGAACCCATGAGTCTCTTGGGTAACCTTGCTTCTCCCATGCGTGTAACATGACCCCACCATCTAAGCCTGTTCGCCCTGACTGCTACATCCATAGAGTTCATTCCCAGTTTTTCTTTGATTTCCTCATTGTGGACACCCTCCTGCCATTGTTCCCATTGCAATCATCCTAGCTACTTTCATATCCGTAACCTCAACCTTGTTCATAAGGTTGAGGTTGGTCGAAAGATTGAACGGTGCAAAGATAACTTAGTCCTGGTACTAACTTCCTTCTTGCAGAAGAGAGTAGATCGTAGCTGAGCGCTCACTGCATTAGCTTAGCTACACCTCGCTTCCAGTTCTTTCACTATGTTGCCATCCTGTGAGAATACGCATCCTAAGAACTTGAAACCGTCCACCTGTTCTAACTTTGTTCCTCCTATTTGGCACTCAATCCATTTATATTTCTTTCCCACTGATATTACTTTCGTTTTGGAGATGCTAATCTTCATCCCATAGTCCTTACATTTCTGATTTAGGTCTGAAATATTACTATGCAAACTTTCAATCGAATCTGCCATCACAACTAAGTCATCCGCATATGCAAAACTGCTTATTTTGTGTTCACATATCTTAATCTCACCCAGCCAGTATATTGTTTTCAACATATGATCCATAAATAATATGAACAACAGTGGAGACAGGTTGCAGCCTTGTCTTACCCCTGTAACTACTCTGAACCATGAACTCAATTTACCGTTAACTCTTACTGCTGCCTGAATATCCACGTAAAGACCTTTAATTGCTTGCAATAGTTTGCCTCCTATTCCATAATCTCGTAGAACAGACAATAACTTCCTCCTAGGAACCCGGTCATATGCCTTTTCTAGATATATAAAGCATATATACAATTCCCTGTTACACTAATAACACTTCTCCATTATTTGCCGTAAACTAAAGATCTGGTGCTGACAACCTCTAAAAGGCCTAAACCCACACTGATTTTCATCCAATTGGACCTCAACTAATACTCGCACTTCCCTTTCAACAATACCTGCGAAGATTTTACCCGCAACGCTGATTAAAGAGATACCTCTGTAGTTCTTACAATCCTTTCTGTTTCCATGTATAAGTATTAGTGTGATTACTGCTTTTGTCCAGTCTGATGGAACCGGTCCCGACTCCCAGGTCATTTCAATTATCCTGTGTAGCCATTTAAGACCTGACATTCCACTGTATTTGATGAGTTCCGACTTAATTTCGTCCACCCCAGCTGCTTTATTGTACTGCAATCTTTTCACTATATTCTCCACTTCCTCAAATGTGATCCTATTTCCATCATCATTCCTATCCCATTCTACCTCGAAATCTGAAACATTACTGATCGTATTTTCACATACATTGAGCAACTCTTCAAAATATTCCCTCCATCTGCCCAAGGCATCAACAGGATTCACCAGCAGTTTTCCTGACCTGTCCAAAATACTTGTCATTTCCTTCTTACCTCCCTTTCGAAGACTGCCAATTACACTCCAGAATGGTTTTCCAGCAGCTTGACCTATAGTCTCCAACCTGTTTCCAAAGTCTTCCCAAGATTTCTTCTTGGATGCTGCAATTATCTGTTTGGCTTTGTTTCTTTCTTCAACATAAATTTCTCTGTCCACCGCAGTTCTAGTATGTAGCCATTATTGATACGCCTTCTTTTTCCTTTTACAGGCTGCCTTGCCTGTGTCATTCCACCAAGCTGTTTGCTTGATCCTACTTTTACACACTACTGTTCCAAGACATTCTTTAGCCACTTCTAGTACTGTGTCCCTGTAACTTGTCCATTCCTTTTCCAATGACTGTTATTGATTGCATTCAACTAACTGGTACCTTTCTGAGATCGCTGTTATGTACTTGTGCCTGATTTCCTTATCCTAAAGTTTCTCCACTCTTATCCTCCTACATATGGACCTGACCTCCTGCACTTTCGGCCTCACAATCCCAATTTCACTGCAGATTAAATGATTATCAGGGTCATCAAGGAATCCCCTGAATACACGTGTGTCCCTCACAGCCTTGCTGAATTCCTGATCTGTTATTATATAGTCAATGACAGATCTGGTTCCCCTGGCTTCCCGAGTATACCGGTGAATGTTCTTATGTTTAAAAAAGGAGTTTCTGATTACTAAGCCCATACTGGCACAGAAATCCAAGAGTTGTTTCCCGTTCCTATTGGCCTCCATATCCTCTCCAAATTTACCCATAACCTTTTCATACCCTTCTGTTCGATTTCCAATCCTGGCGTTAAAATCACCCATGAGGAGAACACTGTCCTTGTCCTTTACTCTAACAACTGCATCACAGAGTGCGTCATACAAACTATCCATCTTATCTTGATCTGTCCCTTCACAATGCGAATATACTGACACAATCCTAATTTTCTTGCTAGACACTCTCAAATCTATCCACATCAGTCGTTCGTTTACATACCTTATTGCAACTACGCTGGGTTCCATTTCTTTCCTGATGTAAAGCCCTACACCCCATTGTGCTATTCCTGCTTTGTCTCCTGACAGGTAGACCTTGCATTCTCCCACTTCCTCTTCTTCCTCACCCCTTACCCGAATGTCACTAACAGCTAAAGCGTCCAGCCCTATCTTACTTGCAGCGTCTGCCAGCTCTACCTTCTTCCCACAGTTGCCTCCATTGATGTTAATAGCTATCCATCTCATTACCATTTGTTTGCCAAGTCCTATCTTAGGAGTCCCTGGTTTGTCAGTTAGAGGTGGGACTCCGTCATCTCCAAAGGTCCGAGGCATTTTGCTCTGAATGTTGCCAGCATCATATTTAAAGTACCAGGGAAGCAGGTTGCTAGCCTTACTTGCCCCGAGTCCCATTGGGTTTTACCCCTAACGGCTGAGGGACAAACCGGTGGATTTGGAAGTCTTTGCCGTATGCGCACAAGGGTGACCACAACTCAGAATATGTCCGAGATGCCCAGCCTTATTCCAAAGTAACTGGTATCCCGACTGTCGGGACCACTCACTTGGCCACTCATACGTTCATGAACTAGGACATGACTACAGGAACCCACACCATTACACAGAAATAATGCAATTATGATATATTCAATTTGTTACATCAGTTACCTTTACATATGCGAATACACCTTCGCAACCGTACACAAGTCTTTAATATGTAATCACCAAACGTACAAAATGCCGAACAATGCAAGAACCCTTTACGCGGAAGCAAAATGACTATAATATTGTTGCTGTCGCTGCAGGAACAGTTTAGCGCAGTGGTGTTGTCGGCCTCCTCAGATGTATTCAGTGAGCACGTATACTATTTGCCTATTGGTCAACTCTTCATAGGTAAATCTATTCATTCTGTAATTTTACAAGTAACAGCCAGAAAATCAAACACGAGACAGAACTTAACACTGCTAGATGCAAGCCTGAGAAGGAAGGGTGAAGTGGAATTACTGTTGTCAACAACAACCGTCAGTGAATGGAGTAAGTTTGTTTCTAAACGCCGGCCGGAGTGGCAGAGCAGTTCTAGGCGCTACAGTCGGGAACCGCGCGACCGCTACGGCCGCAGGTGCGAATCCTGCTTCGGGCATGGATGTGTGTGATGTCCTTAGGTTAGTTAGGTTTAAGTAGTTCTAAGTTCTAGGCGACTGGTGACCTTAGCAGTTAAGTCCCATAGTGCTCAGAGCCATTTGAACCATTGGTTTCTAAATGAGGCTCACGCCGCGTCCCCTCGACAACTGCACCGGTTTGCAGGAATTCTCTGCGCAATACTGATTCAGAGGTAAATGTGATAAGAATTCAAAAAACTGCAGTTACTACTCCCGAAACCACAGTTTCCTTGTACCGAAACTGAAAATATCCATGAATAACTATTAAATTATGTCAGTGACGTTCAGATTCCCAATGTGTGTACCAAAATATTGGAGTATTAACGAACACAAACACCTGTAGTGCTTCAGCAGTCAAGTACACAGCGATATCCTTCTGCGTATGGTGTATTTTAACAGAGGTATACAGTGCTTGTTCGAGCGTCGTATGCTGCTGGGTATAGGCGATGATATTCCTCAGAGAAAATAATATGAATTCCACCGGGAGGCCGGTGGTGGCCTCGTCTGTTTCTCATATTCATTCACAATTACTAAACTAGAGACCCTTAGAGCCGTATCTGGGAATCCCATACTGGTCGCAATAGCAACAGGATATGACGACGTGTCTAAACTTAAAATCAAGCTGGACGCGTTTCGCTAAGTACTTAGTGCACTCTCTTTAAGCAAGTCAGAAAAACTACGTGTAAATTAAATTTAAATTATGGACAGGAACTCTTAAACATGTACGTCCCTTATGTAAGCCAAGTGCCTTTACATTGAACCACCGCGCTCGGTACGTGTGCACGGTGTACGCATTCTGACAGGAGACAGCAATGGGCAAAACTGTAAATAAAATTGTCCTGAAAACATACACTGCCTCACAGAAGAAGTGATGCACACATAATCAGTGCTCGGACGTCAATGTAATTTCGTCTACGTACACACAGTTGATGGGTATGTAAATGATTAGAGTTACAGTTCTCTGTTACAGGTGGTACGGCCAACAGGATTGTTAGCGTTGCTTGCTATTAGTGTTGTTACTAGTTCTGTTGGAGTATATACGTAGCGTGTACGCCATCAGATGTTGAATGGTAGCCGTGAAGGACCAGAGATGGAGCGTATTTGCATGAGACAGCGATATAGGCACCTGGCAGAGTTTGGAAGGTGCCTAATTGTGGGACTCTATTTGGTTGGCTGGTCGCGTCCTGTAATTTTCAAATTTATGGAGAAGCGGAGTGCGTGGGAACGTAAAAGCTACCATACTCGACATCGAGTTTCAAGTAGACCACGTCTGACCACCACAGGGTAGTATCGCAAAGTCCAGTACTTCCAACGTTTTATAGAGCCAGTGTTACTGCTGTCGTCTGTGTGAGGATCTACTGAGTTTGGCATCAGGTCCCAGCTGGTAGTTATAAGGAAATTCTTACGGCACGGATATCCTCCGTCCTCATGTGTTATCTCCCATGTATTTTGGTGCCATTTTTCAGCAGGATAATGTTAATCTACACATGGTTCTGGCTTCTATAAACTGTCTGCGTCGTGTTGAGGTACTCCATGGCCAGTAAGATCTCAAATTCTGTCCCCGACAGAACAAGTGTAGGACTAGACCGAACGCCAACTCCGTCCCAGTGTCAGTATCAAGGACCATATACAATAGTGGTACACATTGTCGCAGGAGGGGATGGAACGGTATTATGATACTCTTCCTAACGGCATCCGATGTGCATCCAAGCCAGAGGGGTTGCAACGCCGTACTGATAAGTAAGCTCGTACTGCCAAATTCTATTTCAATTTAACTCAAAGTTGTAATGAATTAAGTAACATCAGGTACCCTCCTAAATAACGAAATTTCCCTTAGTTTCGTCCTCCCATGTGAAACATTTCCTTTTTTCAGGTAGTATACATCTAAAAACAGGCAAACTGACAGAAAAGTAAACTGTTGCACCTTCACCGACGCTATCCAGTATTCCCACTATTAATTACGTTTCACCCTTACCCTAGTTTGTTTTTAGTACAGAAGCAAAGATGTTCCTGCAGACGAAGCATTTTGTGAATATGTGAGAAATATCCGGTCTAAAGTTACGTACACAAAACCAGTATGTCCCCTTTACGTAATCTCCCTATCCTCCAGTAACGTCCTTTGAAAGGAAGAAACTGAGAAAATTTTAATTTATCTGTTAAATAAAAGTTACATTGTCGGCTAACATTAAAGAGTGGCGAAGAGACCTCACTGCTTGCTAATGAAATGAATACAGTTATAATAATAATAATAATAATAATAATATCCTGGAAGAGAAAAAAAATCATAAAATATCACTGTGCCCAGAATTTACCCAGTAGTAAACTCACTTATAGAAGAACTATTATTAATATTCACGAACATACAGCAGACGAATATCCTCAATGGCTCTGAAATATTGCAATATGACAAGCTCTTTTGTACACAATAAGAAATGTATTCAACACGAAACCACACAGTTTCAAGCTTTCCCGCTGTCTAAACGCTCTGCCAATGAAAATCTAGCTACTCTTTTGTTACTGGTCGAAGCCAACTGACTAATGGCACCCAATTTACGACATGCATATTTCAGTAGCGCTTCGAATACGACATTGCATAATTCACTGCAAAATCTCACTAAACATAGTAAAGAAGATCAACATGTGCAAACACTTATACAGTAACGTCAATTTAGATATAATGAGACCACATGCAAAAAAAAAAAAATAAATAAATAAAAAAAAAAATTACATTTCTTACTACTGTAGTAAGTCAAGAATGTGTAGCGCATGTAAGTACCGAAAGATTTTGAAGCATTCAGATAATATTTGTATTAAAGTTTAACTGTAAAAAGCATTATGCAGTAAATGCAGTTTAAACTCACTGCTTGAGGTAACTGGATGAATTATTTAAATGAATCCTTCACTAAATTACGCGAGGGATCGATTGTCAGAAATAGGTCACTACAAACTCACCATCACGAGGTTACGATTTAGTTTATAAGTCATTTCAAATAAGATATAATCACGAGAAGACTACTGGACTTGTAGTCCGGGGTGATATGTTACAATACAGCATCACCGGTCTATTGCGGTCAAACTGTGTTGGTGAGGCAGTAAATTTCCACAGGGCAGTGACTGCGTCACTGCAATTCACTTTGGAGGTGTGGCGGTGGGACTTGTAGTCCCGTACCACCCTCTGACGGTGATAGTACTACATGAGTCAGGCAGAAATATTTTGCCTAACATGGGCGGGTGACGCGCCTAGCAATTAAAATGTTCGGTGAAAGAAACTTAACTGTGAGAAACAGAAAGTAGTCGTCTCACGTTTCCGGCACACATAAAGTTTCTAGTGATAGCAATCCCTGTTAAATAATGCCACTGCGCTTTCCTTCTAAGAAAAAAAGAAAGATATAGAAAGTATATGTATCATCTTGTGGTCGCTGGAAGCGTTGGTGGTCGGCGATGCAAAACAAACGTTGATCTGTACTCAACGACTTAATGTTTGCCAACTATGTTTGTTGCGTGTAATAGTACTTGTAACCACTGCTCAAATGTGATAGTTTTGTATGTGCTCAATAATGAAATAAGTTTAGGTAATTTTGTCCTCCTAGAGTCCGTGGATTTATATCTCTACACAATACATCAGTTCACGATAAGAAGCACAGGTCACTGGCACACAGTTCTTAGTACTGCGAGTGCTCAATATTATAATTAGTTCAGTAGGTAAGCCTATCATTTTAGAGTCACAGGTTACATAGTTTTCCACGATACATTAGTTCACGATGTGAGTCGCTTTGTGCACTATTTTTTCTGAGTCCACAATACGACCATAAACAGGCTGAACGTGCACGGTTATAAACTTGCTAGCCACGCTCGTGTTTCGAGTAACAACCAACCAAAACTAACTGACATGCAAACAATGTTATGTAGAAAGTCCCTCGCTGTCTTTACACGTTCTATGCCCTTGCTTTCGCAAAACATTATTACATTTATATCTTTTTAAGGCCGATATTATAGTGAAATAAGTAACTTTGTGAAAGTTAGGCGTAGGTCAAATTTTCTTCGATCAGTATAAAGTGAAAGCGTTCGTCCTCACTTTATTGCATTGAATCATGTTACCGCCCGGAGTTATCTCAAATCTAACGTTTATCAACAACACTTCTAAATTTACATTGTGTGTCACTTATACAAAGCAATTTATGTAGAGGTATGAGACACTTGAAGCAGTAGGCGCTTGCAGCATCCCGAATACAAAAATTGAATAAGAGGAAGCGAGAGCTATAAAGGACTGTGGAGGCTATTAGCCGGGAAGTATGGTCATGGTGTACCCCGGACGATATAAAGGAGAAAAATATGTAACTTTTGAAGAAATAAAAATATTTCTTAATGGCTACAGTACGGAATTAACAGTTATTTACCTTCAGATATTCCTCCTTCTGTGCTTTATAAATAACATCACACGTTTCCGGTATTATGTTCGTCAATTTCCACTCTGGTATTCGAATGGTATACTGTAAACTAAGGTAGTTTTCGTCTTTTGCAAGAAATCGCAGTGTTACAGCAAATCTGTCTCTTCCGGATACAGCATTTTTTAGTGTTCTGCTTCGTAATACCAGAAACAAATTTCTTGAGTATATACTGAAATGTCCTCTCGTTCATTCGCGAGTAATTTTCAAACGACTTATGGCCTCGACTTACAGCTCCCGTGACAGATTTTGTTGGATGCCTTAACATCACTCCGTGGAAACCCTTGCCTTCACCCAAGTACGTTTGCTTTTTCTTTTCTTCTATTCTTCTTTATTACAGATCTAAATACAATGCAGTTGTGGTACACGCAACTGCAGAGCACATTGATAAGTCTTCGTCAGCCCTTCTGAATAAACTATGGCGACAAAGATCTCTGCCGGCCGAAGTGGCCGTGCGGTTAAAGGCGCTGCAGTCTGGAACCGCAAGACCGCTACGGTCGTAGGTTCGAATCCTGCCTCGGGCATGGATATTTGTGATGTCCTTAGGTTAGTTAGGTTTAACTAGTTCTAAGTTCTAGGGGACTAATGACCTCAGCAGTTGAGTCCCATAGTGCTCAGAGCCATTTGAACCATTTGACAAAGATCTTAGTCAAAGAAAATCTGAAGACGATGTATGATCCCTATTTGCCGCGCGTGAAATAACTTATTCAAAGGAAATATCATGAATATTTGATCATATGCCTTTATAAAAGAAAATCTGACACTGTAAAATAGACCAAAACATTATCCAAAAGATTCTATGATAAACAAACAATATGAAATTTAAGAAAAAGGGTTACATTAGGTACAAAAACAATGTGGCATAACATTATACACAAATATTTATATACGAATTAAATAGACTCGTGTTCAGAAAAAAGAGAACGCCTTGAACGACTAGAGGTAGGACGTTCATATTCAGAGAACATGTAAAATAAATAATACGTTCAGCAGAAATGATTAAAATTTCATTCACATTTGTGCAGCACGTGTCCTGCTGCCATGAACCTTGATAACGTGTTCCATGCGTGATGGCACCAACGAGTATTAAACGCGAATGGCGTCTTGTGGTATAGATATCTATGCTGCACTCACCTGGTTCGAAAGTTCATCTGTGGTGGTCGGCATTGGGTCGCAGAGGTGCACCGTCGTCTTACCACGTTCCATACATTTTCTATCGACGACAAGTCTAGCGATATGGCGGGCCAGGGCAATCATGCAGCTATTTGTGGTCGAGCCGTGTCTTGCTGAAAAGTGGCGGATGCAGTGTTGTGCAGAAAGGATACGGCTACGGGCCGCAGGATGCAATCCACGTGGGTCACAATGGCCACCGCACACTGGACACGCATCAACTGTAATTTTTGATTGCACCAAACACCAACCGTCACCATAAGGCCTTCAGTTGGCGCTGAATATCTTGTGCGAATGCAGTCACTGCCATGCCGCTACCACTGTCTGCGGCCAACCAGAATGCGGCCAACATTTTCAAACATACAGAGCCCCGATTCGTCCGAAAATACTATCTGATGCCATAGCTGTCCCAAGTGACGTCGTTCAGCACACTATTGTCGCCTAGTATACTCCTGCATATTAGTCAAAGATAGACGGAGAAGTGGATGAAGCACACGTTAGCCGTGCCGTAGTAAATGGCGACGGACAGTCGTCCCTGTCAATGTACGATCTGTTCCATTGCTGCGCCAGAGCCAAGAAGGGCGCAGATGTGTCCTGCAATTCCACTCGTATGAGTCTGGTTGGTGTGTTCTGACCCATCTCAACGTGTTCTACGGTCTTTAGTGAACCAATGTGCACCCACCCGTTGCACTGCCGAAGCATTTCGTCCTACACGAGCAGCAATTTCCCGGAAGGATGCATCAAATTCTCTCATGCCAATAATGCGCCCTCTTTCAGACTCATTGATTTGACGGTAAGGTTCGCGTATACGTCTGCAAAGCATCCTGAGTGTGTGCTCAAGTCACACTCACCCATTACCTGCGGTTTATAAAGACAACGCTAGCCGCAGGCGTACTTCACCGGTGGACGGTGTTACGCAGTTGTATCGATGTTGAACCCAGAGGCCGACACAGTCCAAATGATTATCATTTGTGCAGAACATACTAATGTACATATCCTGTGAATATGCACATCCTACCTCTATTCGTTCAAGCTGTTCTGTTTTTTTCGGAACTTGAGTGTATACAGGGTGGTCCATTGATCGTGTCCGGACCAAATATCTCACGAAATAAGCGTCAAATGAAAAAACTAAAAAAAAAACAAAACTTGTCTGGCTTGAAAGGGGAAACCAAATGGCTCTATGATTGGCCCGCCAGATGGCGCTGCAATAGGTCAAACGGATACCAACTGCGTTTTTTAAAAGTAGGAACCCCCATTTTTATTACATATTCGTGAAGTACGTAAAGAAATATGAATGTTTTAGTTGGACCACTTTTTTCGCTTTTTGATAGATGGCGCTGTAATAGTCACAAACATATGGCTCACAATTTTAGACGAACAGTTCGTTACAGGTAGGTTTTTTTTAAATTTAAAATACAGAACGTAGATACGTTTGAACATTATATTTAGGTTTTTCCATTGTGATACATGTGCCTTTTTGAACTTATCATTTCAGAGAACGCATGCTGTTACACCGTGATTACCTGTAAATACCACATGAAAGCAATAAATGCTGAAAACGATGTCCGTGAACCTTAACACATTTGGCAATACGTGTAACGGCATTGCTCTCAACAGCGAGCAGTTCGCCTTCCGTAATGTTCGGGCATGCATTGACAACGCGCTGACGCATGTTGTCAGGCGTTGTCAGTGGATCACTATAGCAAATATCCTTCAACTTTCCCCACAGAAATAAATCCGGGGACATCAGATCCGGTGAACGTGCGGGCCATGGTATGGTGCTTCGACGACCAATCCACCTGTCATGAAATATACTATTCAGTACCGCATCAATCGCACGCGAGCTATGTGCCGGACATCCATCATGTTGGAAGTACATCGCCATTCTGTCATTCAGTGAAACATCTTGTAGTAAAATAGGTAGAACATTACATAGGAAATCAGAATACATTGCCATCGATAAAATCGGAGCCAATTATCCTTCCTCCCCGCACCATACATTAACCCGCCAAGGTCACTGATGCTCTACTTGTCGCAGCCATCGTGGATTTTCCGTTGCCCAGTAGTGCATATTATGCCGGTTTACGTTCCCGCTGTTGGTGAATAACGCTTCATCGCTAAATAGAACGCGTGTAAAAAATCTGTCATCGTACCGTAATTTCTCTTGTGCCCAGTGGCAGAAATGTACACGACGTTCAAAGTCGTCGCCATGCAATTCTCGGTGCATAGAAATATGGTACGGGTGCAATCGATGTTGTTGTAGCATTCTCAACACCGACGTTTATGAGATTCCCGATTCTCGCGGATTTCGTCTGCTACTGATTTGCGGATTAGCCGCGACAGCAGCTAAAACACCTACATGGGCATCATAATTTGTTGCAGGCCGTGGTTGACGTTTCACATGTGGCTGAACACTTCCTGTTTCCTTAAATAACGTAACTATCCGGCGAACGGTCCGGATACTTGGATGATGTCGTCCAGGATACTGAGCAGCATACATAGCAGACGCTCGTTGGGCATTTTAATCACAATAACCATACATGAACACGATATCGACCTTTTCCGCAACTGGTAAACGGTCCATTTTAACAGGGGGAATCTATCACGAAGCATATACCGTCCACACTGGTGGAATGTTACGTGATACCACGTACTTATACGTTTGTGACTATTAAAGCGCCATCTATCACAAAGCGAAAATACTGGTTCAACTAAAACATTCATATTCCTTTACGTACTACACGAAAATGTAATAGAAATGGGGGCTCCTATTTAAAAAACGCAGTTGATATCCGTTTGACTTATGACAGCGCCATCTAGCGGGCCAACCATAGCGCTATGTGGTTTCCCCCTTCAAGTCAGAGGAGTTTCGTTCTTTGTAGTTTTTTCGTTTTATGCTTATTTAGTGAGTTATTTGGCCTGGTCACTATTAATGGACCATCCTGTATAGAGATATTTGGGATTTTTCGGTGGGAATTACTTTGAGAAACTTTTAAATGCTCGAATGAGGAACAGGGGTGCATCATACCAGCAGATCATATAGGTAGTTGGCTGTAGTGCAATGGCAGCTGAAGGGATGGGCTAAATACAGCTGGCGGCGGCGGGTTTGTTGCTGTTTAAAGTAATTTATCTTGTAGCGAAATTGAAGTAGATAGTTCCTGCGAGTAAGTAATCACTCATCTCCGCCCCAACAGGACATGAAGGCCCAACGGTACCGAACGGCCGCCGTGTCATCCTCGTCTACAGGCGTCATTGGATGCGGATAGGGGGTTGCATATGATTCGTACATCGCTCTCTCGGTCTTATGTCAATTTCCGTGGCCGGAGCAGCTACTTTTCAATCAAGTAGCTCCTCCAATGGCCTCACAACATCTGAGTGCACCCCGCTTGCCAACAGCGCTTGCCACTCAGGAAGGTCAACCCCTTCCCCCTGTAGTACACAAAGGAGATTAGAACACAGTTGTGGAAACAATGACAAAAGCCAGCCACAATCAAACGAACGAAAAACCTCCAAGATTGGTGATCTTTCACAAAAGCTCGATACTTAGCGCGAACTTAAATGCGAGATGCTTATAACAGTCTCCACAACGAAACTTAGTCTCAAAACCTGTCACAAAACCCAAAGAGATTCTGGTCGTACGTAAAGTATGCTACCGGCAAGACACAACCAATGCCTGCTCTGCATGATTGCAATGGAGATACTATCGAAGTGCTGCCAAAGCAGAGTTACTAAACACAGCCTTTCGAAACGCCTTTACCAAAGAAGACGATGTAAGTAATCCAGAATTCGAATCAACATGAGTAACCTAGAAGTAGATGCCGTCGGAGTGATGGAGCATCATAAATCAATTAATACAAGCAAGTCTTCCGGTCCAGAATGTTTACCAATTGGGTTTCGTTCAGAGCATGCTGAAGCAATTGCTCCATACTTAACATTCATACACAACCGCTAGCTCGGTGAAGGAACAGAAAGTTCCACAGGTCATGCCAATATTCAAGAAATGTAATAGGAGTAAGTATTCAACTAAACTACAGGCCCATATCATTAACGTCGATATGCAGCAGGATTTTGGAACGCATATTGTCTTCGAACATAAAGAATTATCTCGAAGAGAAGGGTCTATTGACACACATTCACCACGGATTTAGAAAACCTCAACATTGAGAATTACACCTACCTCTTTACTAAGTGTTGAGTACCATATACAAAGGATTTCAGATTGATTCTGTATCTCTAGATTTCCAGAGGACTATTGACACGGCACTTAACAAGTGCCTTATTATCAATTAACGTTCTCATAGAATATCGAGTTATGCAAAGGGCCTCTTAAATTCCTGTCAGGGCTGTCAGGGAGGTCACAGTCCGTAGTAACGGTCGGAAAGTAATCGAGTAAAACAGCAGTGATTTCTGTAGGACTCTAGGCCCTCTATCATTCCTTATCTAAATAAACGGTTTAATAGGCAATCTGAGTAGTCATTTTAGGTTATTGTTTGCACATGGCGCTGTTGTTTATCGTGTAGTAAGGTCATCAGATGATCAAGACCAGCCGCAATGCGATTTACATAACATATCTGTGCGGTACGAAAATTGGCACTTAATAGTAAACAAGGAAAAGTATGAGGTTTTCCACATGAGTGCTGAAAGGAATCCGTTAAACTTCGCTTACAAGACAAATCGATCAAATCTAATGGCTGTAAATTCAACTAAATACCTGCGGGCTACAGTTACGAACAACTTAAACGGTAACATAAAAAAATACTGCGGGGAAGGCGAACCGATGTTTGCGCTTTATTGGCAAAACACAGAAAATGCAACAGATACACCAAAGAGACTCACTATCCCATGCTTGTCCGTCATGTTTGTCATGCTTGTCATGCGCGGTACGGGTTCCTTACTAGATAGGATTGACGGAGTACACCGAGAAGGGGCAAACATGGGCAGCACGTTTTGTGTTATCAAGTAATAGGGGAAGCATTTTACGGACATATACACGGTCTGGGATAGACATTATTAAATCAAAAGCATTTCTAGTTGCAACGGGATCGTCTCACGAAATTTCAGTCACCAACATTCTGCACTGAATGTGAAAATATTTTGCTGACGCCGACCTACATAGAGAGATATGATGATCATAATAAAACAAGGAAAATCAGAGCTCGCACCGAAAGATGTATGTGATCTTTTTTTTCCGCACGTTTTTTGGGAGTGCAATAACAGAGAATAATTGTGAAGATGTTTCTATAAACCCTCTAAAAATGGTTCAGATGGCTCTAAGCACTATGGGACTTAGCATCTGAGGCCATCAGTCCCATAGACTTAGAACTGCTGAAACCTAACTAACCTAAGGACATGCCCGAGCCAGGATCCGAATCTGGGACTGTAGCAGCAGCGCGGTTCCGGACTGAAGCGCCTAGAACCGCTCGGCCACAGCGGTCGGCTATAAATCATCTCCCCCATTACCAGAACGGGCATGGAGGTGTTGATGTAGATGAGTGGTGCTGCGACGGACTCAGGACAAAAGTGTGTCAAGAAGAGCAGGCACGGTTCCTTCCACCAGAGCACAATACACCAGAGCACAATAAGCGGATAGTAGTGTTCGACCGGCTCTGACGAAGAGACTGAAGATAACAACTAATGGCCGTAAATTCAACTAAATACCTGCGGGCTCCTCCCTCGAACCCCTGTGAACGGAGTAGTGAAAGCTGGACTGAGATATGGAGTTACCACGCGTCGTTTACAGTTATAATACAGACAATAAGTACTGACATAGTGAGTTACCATATGTCGTCTAGAGCTGATCACATAACGCAGGCTAAAGATACTTGGATGGTACAGATACGGAGTCAGAGGCGCTACTGAATGGCATTCGCAAGTGTTCTGAGACGAATCGGCCTTCTGCTTGTGATGAGCAGATCGACAGCAACGTTTTTGTAAACGATCTGGAGAAAAGTGACTGGTAGCAGCCAATCTCAAGACCCGTATTTCTACATCTGAAATTATGTTGTGAGTGAATACTGGATATGACTATGGGATTGATTTGATATTTGATGAACGATGAATGGGATCACGCCTTGTTGCCGGTTCGCGTTCATGACCGGGGTATCAGGAGCAACATTCCAGCAGGAAAATGCTAGATCAGCGCATATGGTACATTGTACACCACAAACAACGTCAGAAGTGTACTGCTCCTTGGTTGGACACAATGATACTACGAATAATTATGTATGGAAATGCTGTGATGGAATGGGAAGTCGCGTACTTTCACACCAGTTCCCAGCCAGAAAACTTCATAAACTGACTCAGTAAGCCTTTTGGCCAAAACAGGAAAATCCTCAAGGTAATATTCGGAGGCTACTGGCACCCATGCAGATACGTGTACTGTATTCGTGCTCGTGGCCTCACGCCTCCCAACGATGTTCATGATTAACATCATCTTAGAATTGAGTGACTCTGATTCTGTAGCCGTTATTTGAAGAAAATCTGCAAAACATTTGATAGGACTGGTGCTTCATTGTGTAACACCTCCAATATGTTACGTGAGGTTGCTGAGGTTTGTCCCATATTACTTGTGTTATCAAAGGACAGTGATCTGTGCCGCAGGCATCTTGCCAACGTTTCGTAGTTTGTGTTTGTCTACGTAATTAATACACATCTACATCTATACAATGCAAAGCACCTTCCGGTGTGTGGTTGAGGGTATTTTTTTGTGCCACGATCAGTTTCAGATACTTCTGATCCACTAGCGAATGTTTCGCGGAAAGAACAATTCCTGCTAAGCATCCGTGAGGGTTCCAGTCTCTTTAATATCACTTTCTTGGTCTTTTTGGGGAACGTACGGAGGAGGAATCACTTTACTGGCTGACTCCTCTAGAAACGTGCACTGCCGGATCCTTTAACAGTAAACCCCACAATGACGCATGACGCCCCTATTGCGGTGTCTCCCACTAGAGATGGCTGAGCCTCTCCGTGTCGCTTTCGTTCTATTTGAACCGGAAACGAAACGTACTGCTCTCTATCTCTTCTCTCCGTCCTATGTGATGCGGATTCCAGACCGACGAGCAATATTTAATCATTGGTCGAAGGAGAGTTATGTATGCCAAATCCTTCGTGGGTAGACTTTTCTTCTGAATTCTTCCAGTGGATCTCAGTCTGTCATCTGCTTTACCTACGATTAGTTTTACTTTTAAATCGCTCTGCACACATACTCCTACGTATTGTAGGGAACTAACTGCTGCCAATGTCTTTTCTTCAATAGTGTAATTATATAATAATTGGTCTTTTTTTTTTTTTTTTCACAAATCAGCACTGATTTGGGAGAAGGCGTAGCTAGTGCGGAATTCAGCTGCCTCATTTCTCATATGATATCCTGAGGATCACGGATGAAGTGCAAAAGGCAGATTCCATATTCCTGCATTTCCAGGAAGGGTTTCACACGGTGCCGCACTCCAGACTGTTAATTAAGGCCAGAGCGCACGGGTTACCTTCCAAGATATGTGTGCGGCTCGCGGACTGCTCAAGTAATAGAACCGTGTGCGTTTTATGTGACTGTGTGCATTCGTCAAAGAGAAAGGAATCGACACGAGTGCCCCAAGTAATTGCGATATGACTGTTCTTTTTCGCTGATCCGATGCACAGGATGAGCAGAAATCTGCGGCAGTCTGCTGTTAACGCTGTGGTATACGGGAGGATGTCGTAGAGTGCATCTCATAGTTTTCAAGGTGGCTTAGGCCCATTTTCTAGTTGATGTGTTGAATGGCAGCTAGCACAATCCAAAGCATTGGAAGCGTATTGGGCTGGCTCTGAGCACTATGGGACTTGACATCTATGGTCATCAGTCACCTAGAACTTAGAACTACTTAAACCTAACTAACCTAAGGACATAACACAACACCCAGTCATCACGAGGTGGAGAAAATCCCTGACCCCGCCGAGAATCGAACCCGGGAACTCGGGCGCTGGAAGCGAAAACAAGCGTATTGGGTAACGAGTCTACTGCCGCCTAAGTACATATCACTTGAGGACCACGGAGATAAAAGGAATTAGGTCTCGTACAGAGGCATAAAGGCAATAGTTTTTTGTTTTCCCGCGCTCGAATTGCGTGTGGGACAAGAAAGGAAATGACCAGCATTAGTTCAAGCAAGTCCATACACCCATATTCCATAAGCCCGAACTTTGTTCATCAAGCGGCAGTGCGGAATTGCGTCGAACGCCTTCCAAAGAAAAGGAACATAGCATCAACATGGACGCTAGTATGTAATGATTTCAGGGCCACATGAATGAACAGAGCAATTTGGGTTTAACAATTTCGTTCTTTTCCTACAGAAGAGATTTCCGGTCTTCATAAATGCCACATTTTTTTTCTTTTTTTTTAATTTCTCTCCTGTTCTAACCTCTTCATCTCAGAGTAGCACTTGCAACCTACGTCCTCAATTATTTGCTTGACGTATTCAAATCTCTGTCTTCCTCTACAGTTTTTGCCCTCTACAGCTACCTCCAGTACCATGAAAGTCATTCCCTCAAGTCTTAGCAGATGTCCTATCACCCTGTCCCTTCTACTTATCAGTGTTTTCCACATATTCCTTCCCTCTCCGATCCTGCGTAGAACCTCCCCAATCCTTACCTTATCAGTCCACCTAACTTTCAACATTCGTCTATAGCACCACATCTCAAATGCTTCGATTCTCTTCTGTTCCGGTTTTCCCACAGTCCATGTTTCACTACCATACAATGCTGTACTCCATACGTACATTCTCAGAAATTTCTCCTTCAAATTAAGGCTGATATTTGTTATTAGTAGACTTCTCTTGATAGGAATACCCTTTTTGTCATTGCTTGTCTGCTTTTGATGTTATCCTTGCTCCGTCCGTCATTGGTTATTTTACTGCCTAGGTAGCAGAATTCCTTAACTTAATCAACTTCGTGACCATCGATCCGGATATTAAGTTTCTCGCTGTTCTCATTTCTACTACTTCTCATTACCTTTGTCTTTTTTCGATTTACTCTCAATCCATACTCTGTACTCACTACACTGTTCATTCAATTCAGCAGATCATGTAACTCTTCTTCACTTTCAAAGGGGGGCTCTGAGCACTCTGGGACTTAACATCTATGGTCATCAGTCCCCTAGAACCTAGAACTACTTAAACCTAACCAACCTAAGGACATCACACAACACCCAGTCATCTCGTTCTTCACTTTCACTCTGGATAGCAGTGTCATTAGCGAATCGTATCATTGATATCCTTTCACCTCGAATTTTAATTCCACTCCTGCGCCTTCGCCTTATTTCCATCGTTGCTTCCTCGATGTACAGATTGAACAGTAGGGGCGAAAGACTACATCCTTGTCTTACATTCTTCACCTCGTTCTTTGTCGTCCACTCTTATTATTCCCTCTTGGCTGTTGTACGTATTCTACATGACCCGTCTCTCCCTATAGCTTACCCCTATTTTTCTCAGAACTTCCAACATCTTGCACCATTTTACATTGTCAAACGCTTTTTCCAGATCGACAAACCGTATGAACGTGTATTGAGTTTTCTTTAGTCTTGCTTCCATTATTAACCGAAACATCACAATTGTCTCTCTCGTGCCTTACCTTTCCTAAAGCCAAATTGCTCGTCATCTAGCACATCATCAATTTTCTTTCCATTCCTCTGTGTATTATTCTTGTCAGCAACTTGGATGCATGAGCTGTTAAGCTGCTTGTACGATAATTCTCGCACTTTTCAGCTCTTTCTGTCTTCAGAATTCTATGGATGACGTTTTTCCTAAAGTCAGATGTATGTCTCCAGACTCTTACATTCTACACACCAACGTGAATAGTCGGTTTGTTGTCACTTCCCCCAACGATTTGAGAAATTCTTATGCAATGTTATCTTTCCCTTCTGTATTATTTGATCTTAAGTCCTCCAACTAATTGTCAATCGAATACCGGGTGCTCTAACTTATCTAAATCGTCTCTTGTTTCTTCTTCTATCACATCAGACAAATCTTCCCCCTCATAGAGGTTTTCAGTGTATTCTTTCCACCTATCCGCTCTCTCCTTTGCATTTAACAGTGGAATTACCGTTGCACTCTTGAAGGTATCACCTTTTCTTTTAATGTCACCGAAGGTTGTTTTGACTTTCCTGTATGCGGAGACAGTACTACCGACAGTCATTTCGTTTTAGAATTTTTCACATTTTTCATGCAGCCATTTCGTAATAGCTTCCCTGCATTTCTTATCTATTTAATTCCTCAGCGACCTGTATTTCAGCATTCCTGAGTCTCCCAGAAAATTTTGGTACTCCTACCTTTCATGGATCAATTGAAGTATTTCTTCTGTTACCGATTACTTTTACGCAGTTCCTTCTTTGTGCCTATGTTTTCCTTCCCAACTTTTGTTGTCGACCTTTGTAGGGATGTCCATTCCACTTCTACTGTACTGCCTACTGAGCTACTCCTTATTGCTGTATCTACAGCCTTAGAGAACTTCAAGCATACCTCGTCATTCCTAAGTACCTCCGTATCTCACTTCTTTGCCTTTTGATTCTTCCGGACTAATCTCTTAAACTTTAGCATACTCTTCATCACTACTATGTTGTGATCTGAGTCTGTATTTGCTCCTGGGTACACCTTGGAATTCAGTATCTGACTTCGGAATCTCTGTCTGACCATGACGAACATTGACTGAAATCTTCCCATATCACCCCGCCTTTTCCAAGATACCTCCTCCTTTTGTGCTTCCTCAACAGAGTATTCGCTATTACTGCCTGAAGTTTATTACATAACCGAATAAGTCTTTCACCTCTTCACGATAAAGGATGACAGCCAAAACAGTTGCAGGAAATTTTTTTTTATTAAAATTCTTTACCCAGGTTTCAGTATATATAAATATACCTTCATCAGAAGTAAAATATTTAAAAAATACACCATGCAATGAAGATTAATAAAACAATTGTGCCAAAGGCGTCGTCAATAACTAAGACATCAACTCCATTTGTACAACATGACTGTAGGCACAGGGTCAATGCGAACAGCTTAGCACCGGTACTTCGCCTATGGCGAAAATTTTTTATCCTGCAGCTGTTTTGGCTGTCATCCTCTATCGTGAAGAATTTCAACAGTTGCTGTTCCAGCCATGTTTAAAATCTTTCACCTCTCTCATTTCTCGTCCCAAGCCCATATTCTCCTGTAACCTTTCCTTCTACTCCTTCCCCTACAACTGCGTTACAAACCTCCATGACTATTATATTTTCATCTCCCTTTACATACTGTATTACCCTTTCAATATCCTCATACACTTACTGTTTCTCTTCATCTTTAGTTTGCGATGTCGGCATGTATAACTGAACTATCGTTGTCGGTGTCGGTTTGCTGTCGATTCTGATAAGAATAAGCCTATCACTTAACTGCTCACAGTAAGACACTCTCTGCCCTACCATGCTATTCCTAAAGAATTCTACTCCCGTTATTCCATTTTCTGCTACTGTTGGTACTACCTTATACTCATCTGACCAGGAATGCTAGTCTTCTTTCCACTTCACTTCACTGACCCCTACTATATCTATTCTGAACCATAGCATTTCCCCTTTCAGATTTTCTAGTTTCCCTACCACATTCAAGCTTCTGACATTCCACGCCCCGGGTCGTAGAATGTAAATCTTTCGTTGGTTATTAAACCTTTTTCTCATGATAACCTCCTCCTAGGCAGGCCCCTTCCGGAATCTTTTGCTAAAGGAGAGGTCATCATGACACTTATTCAATTACAGGTCACATGTCCTGTGGATACACGTTACTTATCTGTAATGCAGTGGTTTCCATTGCCTTCTGTATAATGAAGCCGTTGATCTTTGTTGGTTCTTCTGCCTTCCGGGGCAGTTTCCCACGCCAAGACAAGAGAGTGCCCTGAACCTCTGTCCACTCCTCCGCACTCTTTGAGAAGGCAGTTGGCAGAATGAGTGTGACTTTTTATACCGGAAGTCTTCGGCCACCAATGCTGATTATTAACCAAAATTTAAGGAGCGACGGGATTCAAATCCGATAGAAAAGACGTTTTGATTAGGAATCAAGGACGCTACCCGAAGACTACGGGTCACTTTCTAATACATAACCGTAAAGCATACTGTAGAATGCTACAATAGGTCGATGTAAAGATGTAGGCTCACAGTTTTGTACGTCTGTTCGACGGCCCTTCTTGAAAACGGGTACGACCTGAGCTTTTTTTTTTTTTTTTTTTTTTTTGTCAGTAGGAACGCTTCAATCCTTTGATAGTAATGATGTTGCCAGCCACAGTAACTACAGTTGGCAGCAGAATAAGATTGCTGATATTTTTGAGTGTAAAAAATGTGTATCTTAACATGGAATCCTTTTACTGGAGACGGGAATTTTGAGGCGTGGTATTCTAGTATGGCACATATCATGCACGTCGAACAACATGCTCTACATCCGTTACGGGCTTGTTTGCAAGATTATTAGGTCGTGTTCGATATCGCGCAATTCACAGATTCCCAGAGGAGGGGGTGTAGAAACGAATAAAAAACGGCCTCTTAGAGGTAGAAATCACGTTCCTGTGTGATGAATTGTGCACTAGTAGCTACTGTGTCCACATAGCCGCGTGTTGTAGGTCTCAGCCCATAAGACTACCTTCCCAGATTACTGTTAATCCGGTGAAGTCCAAGACGGCGAGTTGAAGATCTGCAGTTCACATTGTGAATTTTATTTACAGGCACGTGCAATAGAGACATAACGGGTTAATAAAGTAATACAATAATCACTTGTAAGCAGATACGAAATTTCAAGCGATCATGAAAGTAAGTTTTAGGTTCACTCGCATAGGTCCGGTGTGGCCTGGAAATATCGTGCAGTACTGAAGCTTCGTAGATATTCTAATGCATTAATGCGGGAAAGATACTTCTAAATTTAGTCGCCAGATACAAATGTAAGAAAGCGTAGAGAAATGTTTCTGTATGTAATGGATTAGCAACTAGACGTGGGAAGAAAAGGTCAAACAAATGACAAAGACATATTCGTAATTTTGATTGTAATATACCGTTCTTACAATGTGTTTTCAATATGAGCACCGGAGACGTCGAAAAGATGCTGTGCAGTGCCAAATTTGAACCTGGTGGCCAAAACTGGAACAATTTTTTCCCCGGGTAATTCTGCCCCGCACTAACATAACCAATAAGTTTCGCTGCCATACAATAATTACAGACCACATCGGACCTCCTTGAGTAGCTGCACTGCAGTGATAAACACCTGGTTGTAGGCTACACTAAGTATACGCTGTTCCATGTTGTAAATGGGTGCTGAGTGCAGATGTGATGCTACTTCAGCAATAACTTCCCATCTCGCATTTACGACTAGAATACTGTCGTCTATCGATTGCTTTGTGGTAGAGGAAAGCCATCTCCAGCATCAATGAAACCTCGTCCACTTGTCTTAGTTTCTTGTAAGAGTCCACAGTTCAGCCTCATGCGTATTTGGTGGTCTCACTCTAAGTTACCTTGCTTACCACGTTGATTCAAAGGGTTGTAATTAATGCACTGATCTATAAATTATTTTTTGGATTTTACATTTATTATCAACTTCTTCTAAAGAGCAAGACCCTAATTTATACAATCAAGACGCATCTTTAAAACTTATGTCTTAAACCCATTCCTAGAAACATGTCCTACTAAGTGACTGGCATTAAAACGTTGCATTAGGGCAACTGTGCCATCATATCTAGTATTAGACAATCTGAGAGTCAATGACGGGAGAGCGGATGTATCTCCGACTAATCTCAGCGCTGGGTACGGAGAGAGCGAGTGATAGATCATCGATGTTGCTGTTTATAAAACGTTTCTGTCTCGAATGCAGGAGCTCTGAGTTCGGATGGTGACAGTCAAATTAATTATCGGTAGCGACTGACCGTGAATAATTGACTTGGGAAACGGTGCAAGTTACATTTGTCGCAAATTAGTGTGGCCTGCGTGAAGCAACTTAAACAGCCACTGGAGTCGACGCACCGGTCCTTTATGACTTCGGAAGCCCATTTACCAAAAAGGGTGCACTAATGCATTTTGAGCAGCTTCATTTACGGATATATATCCGAAAGAGTGCGTCCGAATACGTTTACCTGTATGTGCTCTTCCATTACCAAGTTTGGGTTATTTGCTTCAGCACACGACCGATTAAGCGTCTCATCCACTGGTAAAAATTTTCGAAAAGATTTCTGCTATCGACAGTTCTCGCTAACATTTTGTTACGTGCTTTGCACGTCTGCGTTATTTTTAACGTGTATCTGTAGAGGCTCATTTCGAATGATTCTACACTCCTGGAAATTGAAATAAGAACACCGTGAATTCATTGTCCCAGGAAGGGGAAACTTTATTGACACATTCCTGGGGTCAGATACATCACATGATCACACTGACAGAACCACAGGCACATAGACACAGGCAACAGAGCATGCACAATGTCGGCACTAGTACAGTGTATATCCACCTTTCGCAGCAATGCAGGCTGCTATTCTCCCATGGAGACGATCGTAGAGATGCTGGATGTAGTCCTGTGGAACGGCTTGCCATGCCATTTCCACCTGGCGCCTCAGTTGGACCAGCGTTCGTGCTGGGCGTGCAGACCGCGTGAGACGACGCTTCATCCAGTCCCAAACATGCTCAATGGGGGACAGATCCGGAGATCTTGCTGGCCAGGGTAGTTGACTTACACCTTCTAGAGCACGTTGGGTGGCACGGGATACATGCGGACGTGCATTGTCCTGTTGGAACAGCAAGTTCCGTTGCCGGTCTAGGAATGGTAGAACGATGGGTTCGATGACGGTTTGGATGTACCGTGCACTATTCAGTGTCCCCTCGACGATCACCAGTGGTGTACGGCCAGTGTAGGAGATCGCTCCCCACACCATGATGCCGGGTGTTGGCCCTGTGTGCCTCGGTCGTATGCAGTCCTGATTGTGGCGCTCACCTGCACGGCGCCAAACACGCATACGACCATCATTGGCACCAAGGCAGAAGCGACTCTCATCGCTGAAGACGACACGTCTCCATTCGTCCCTCCATTCACGCCTGTCGCGACACCACTGGAGGCGGGCTGCACGATGTTGGGGCGTGAGCGGAAGACGGCCTAACGGTGTGCGGGACCGTAGCCCAGCTTCATGGAGACGGTTGCGAATGGTCCTCGCCGATACCCCAGGAGCAACAGTGTCCCTAATTTGCTGGGAAGTGGCGGTGCGGTCCCCTACGGCACTGCGTAGGATCCTACGGTCTTGGCGTGCATCCGTGCGTCGCTGCGGTCCGGTCCCAGGTCGACGGGCACGTGCACCATCCGCCGACCACTGGCGACAACATCGATGTACCGTGGAGACCTCATGCCCCACGTGTTGAGCAATTCGGCGGTACGTCCACCCGGCCTCCCGCATGCCCACTATACGCCCTCGCTCAAAGTCTGTCAACTGCACATACGGTTCACGCCCACGCTGTCGCGGCATGCTACCAGTGTTAAAGACTGCGATGGAGCTCCGTATGCCACGGCAAACTGGCTGACACTGACGGCGGCGGTGCACAAATGCTGCGCAGCTAGCGCCATTCGACGGCCAACACCGCGGTTCCTGGTGTGTCCGCTGTGCTGTGCGTGTGATCATTGCTTGTACAGCCCTCTCGCAGTGTCCGGAGCAAGTATGGTGGGTCTGACACACCGGTGTCAATGTTTTCTTTTTTCCATTTCCAGGAGTGTATTTCGGCGATACCACAACTCACGGCCTCTGAAGAAGCTGACTGTGTCTATTGATGGAAGGTTGTCCTTAAAATGGGAACAACAACAGAAGTGAACACCCTGAAGTACACGATTTATCAATCACGCCGAGAAATACTGAGAGATAATACCGTAGGGTTTTCGCGACGATCATAAAACTTTTAGAGTCTCTGTATGTCTTGGGAAGCTCATAAACTAGTGGAGGTCTGATGCGATCTTACAATAGGGCGGTCGTTACTTCTAAATATTTCCATTGGGCGTTTGGGACAATACTGGATAGTTGTAGTTTAGAGGAGGCAGGAAATAAACAGTTATAGCTCTACTAAGATAAACAACTGAAAGATAAAAAGCCGTATATCACCCCTTATAACTTTAAGGCCACCACTCATATCGAAATCTTTAGATTTGGTGAAGTTACACTGGGAACTGAAACATAACTTAGAATTTCTTCAGGAGTGAGTGCTTCATGAAATTTGTTGTTTTGTTACTGTTGATGTAGGACATCTATCTTGAAGCTTGAGCAGACTGTAACTTTTAATCGTAACAGCGATTAATCCACACTCATATTCAGTAGTTATGTTGAGAGAGATAGTATCCATAGATCTCGTAAGTTCAATAAGTAAAACAATAAATTTTTCTCTGAAAGCAGGTTGGCTTTGTTCAGAATTGCAATACATCATATGACTCCTCACTCTTCCGGCTACACAATCTCATTTTTCAACACAATTTCCGTTCAACTCTACGGCCTTACGCCACCTTACTGGGAAGGCCTTTAATCCTGCTGGTACCACCTACTGTTCCATCACGGAGTCAACATGTTGCTGCATCAATAACGTCCCTTTCATCTACGATCCACGTACTGCTCCCCGTGGAGTGCATCCTTCATTGGCCAAACAGATGGAAGTCGAATGGTGCGAGGTCCTGCCTGTACGGTGGATGAGGATGAACAGTCCAGTGAAGTTTTGTGAGCTCCTCTCGGGTGCACAACCATGCGTTGTCTTGGGGAGGGAGAAGTTCGTCTTTTTGTGGCGACAAACTTGCTGAAGTCGTTTCTATATTTTTCAGTGGGTTGCACAATACACATCACAGTTGATCTTCGCGACATGAAGGAGGGCATCCTTCAGGGTCCAGAAGACCAACGCTGAAACTTTACAGGCTGATGGCACGGATTGAAAGTTTTCTTCGGAGGAGAGGTCGTGTGGTGCCATTTCCTCCCTTACCGCTCTATTCACTGTCGCAAGTGATGAATACACGTATCATCGCCTGTGACGGTATTCGGCAAAACATTGTCAGTTCCGCACAGATGCTCCATTGTTCATGTTTATGGTCTTCCGTTGGGAGGGGGTGGGGGGTGGGGGGTGGGGGGGAGGGACACATTTGAGTATCTCAACTGGCGGACGAGTGTAACAGCAATACCAACAGAGACACCCAGCTGTTTTTTATTGTGATCCATCGATCACCTCGACTGAGAGTGTACGCAAGTTCAACGTGGCAGAGCCACAATTGTGTGTGGCCATTCGGCACGCATGTCATAAGTCAGGTGTGCGCCATCTTGTTGCAAAGATGGGAGACGCCTCGCCCAAAGACTCACCGTGCTTCTGTTCACTGCTAGGCCTGCATAGATAATTTACAATCACCTGTGAATATCTGCGACGCTCTGGTTCCCCAGCAAAAGAAAGTCATTGACAGGTTAACGCTTGGAACAAATCTTCGTTACAGACGCCAATTGGAAGCTATGTATACCGCCGCCACCTATCGGAACTTCATTAAACTATAGCGGCTGAATCGGGAATACTGCACGATATCCCACAACTAATCCATGTTTTTTCAACAGAAATTGACGGAGAATAGCTGTATTGCAGTACTTATTGAATGTCCCTTCCAAATATATATACCTGCGTCATTGAATACACATCAGAAATAAATTATTTGATGAAAATAGATCTTATTTGGGAACTCTTGCGGTACGATTTTTCTAAAATTAAACGATGCCAAAATTAACTATACAAAAAGAGCCCAGAAAAAGTATCTATGAAATATTATTATAAGTGGGTATTTGTCTGTAATAATTTTACCGTTTTCTTCTCATTCCGACAGACGTCAGTTTTAGCCTTATGAACGTGGTATGTACTACCCCACTGAAGTTGTCTCTGCGATTCCAGAAATAACGATGTGATTTTTGTTTTGTGGGAATAATGAAGTCTTGTAGAGTTCACTGAAGTTATAACTCTAGGTATTTCACAGAGGCATGTACGTACACCACTTCAGTCTGGATTCCAAATTTTATTTTCTGGCAAATAAACCTTTTGGATTAATGTCATACTGACCATCCTATAAAATGTAAAAGTAATTTTCTGTGTCGACTCCCTCCACCTCTGTAGCTCGTTTGCTGTAATTTTCTGGCAATTTATTTTCCTCGTAGGGGTGGTTCGCCCCATAGGAAACCATAGGAAACTATATACACTTTTATTCCATATTCTCCTAATATTTGGCAAAAATCTATCATCCATACGATGTTCAAGTATATTCACATTGTTCTTACAGTGTCCGGTGATTTTTATGTATTTCCGCAACTACTTGGAAAATTAAAAATGGTATTATTATATTTGATAATTTCAACTAGTTGTATTGTCCGACAGTGATTTTTAGTGAGAGATTTAAATAGCCCCTGCAACAGTACTGAAACGTGCAGGATAACATTAAGTCATGAAGTATAAGATAACAATACCGTAATGGAAGCAATATCTACGGAAAGATTGTGGGAGAAATACGAGCGTGGTTTAATGGGAACTTTTCTTGCTGTATATGTCAAGAGACGAAACTTTTGGTGCAGAATGGATTGAGGTATAAGAGGCACAAGGTAAGTCAAATATTCATAACAGTATGTAGCCGGTAGCCTTAGTGAAATGTGTAATCTCCAGCGCTATATAAAGTCTTAATATATTATTGACATTAACATGTCGATATGTCTGGATGTGTGCTCTTAGGGCAATATCCAATACATCTCTCAATTTTTTCAGTTCAATATTCACCATTAAAAATAGTATTATAGTTAGCAAGCGTTTGTAACTGTTATCGACACCTTTACACCTTTAGCACGACACACTATGGGAGCCCATAGACTTGTTGAGCACTGAGATGTAACACTAATAGTGACAATATGAGACTGAGATATTTTCTCCCACACACATTTCTTTAAGACAGGCTCCAGTAAGTAGATATGTTACGATGGCGGTAGTAACTAATGATGAAAGCACTGCCCGTTGAAAGGTGTGACTGTGAGTGAATGACACTATTTTGCCTTCAGTAACAATAACCAGAAAATCAGGTTCTAAAACTGGACAACAGCATATTCAAGCGTAAACAGTTCATTAATGATTACCGTATGACTGCCATCACTGTAAGCGCTATGTGCCGGTACCCGTATCAGACGTGCTGGTTGAAAGCGTGTAACTGGATCTCTGAGTAACTCACGGCTATATAGCTGTCGGCAGCGCGCTCGGCGTTAATGTTGGTAGCCGGTCCCACTAACACGCGACATTAAGCGATGGGTCGATTATGTCGAGTATCGTGTTCGCGGAAGTCACATTCCAAAGGTAACGTATTTCCCTTTTTGTCAGTCTCAACAAAAGCATTTTCGCACGTCATGATTCACTGAAAGGAGAACGTATCACATTTTTGGTAACAACTTGTTCCAAATGTGTAAGAAAGCGTCAGCATCTCTCTATGCCCTACAAAAATAAAAATAGCTCTCCCCTCTGACCTGAAAAATAAAGTTATTCATTACAGGGATGTTATTATGCATGAATGTTTCTCAGGAAAGCTCACGGCGGCTGGAACTGCGTGTGAACACCTGTGTTCCACATAAATATGACGTTCTACTCCATGATCATATGTAGCCATCATATGCACAGCTATTCTGGCTGCGTACATATTTCCATACATTTTGTCTCCTCTATTGTCTTATCAACGTACACTGCCCTTCATATTTTCTTCAACCTTAACTCTTTTGAAGCGGCAACATGGCAGAAACACCCGTAAGCATCAGAACAAAATCCTTTCTGTTCCACTTCAACGCTCAGCCTCTTCCCTTAGTCCTTTTCACAAGGAGAACACATCCTCCATAATATTAGAGAACTGAATAATGTCTCCAGTTTCTAAAGACAGTTAATGATATATCTCCTAAAGCAACGATAGTGACTACAGTTGTCCCTGCAAGCACTCGTTATCCCATTACATCATTCTCAGCGTTCTTAGCTGGTACAGACTCGGATCATTTTCCATTTTTATTAATATATGTCTTTTTAAAATTATTGTTATTGCTTAGGAAATTGTGACGTAAAGAGTTCATATATATATATATATATATATATATATATATATATATATATATATATATGAACTCTTTACGTCACAGTATACACACACACACACACACACACACACACCCACACCCACACACACACACACACACACACACACACACATATATATATATATATATATATATATATATATATATATATATATATAGTTTGTTGTCTGATTATGAGTACGAACCACTTTGTTCCAAACAAACCACGTGGAAAGTTTTACGATTAAAATCAGGGCTACTGCTAAGTCATTGTAACGTCTAAGGCTATTTATAAATATTGTAAAATATACAGCAATTTATTTCAGTTATTATTCGTCTCAAATATGGTTTCCCATGTTTCACTATCATTATTCCCAGAACCTCGTGAAGGTTGTGGACGATGGGAAAGAAAACGAGTGCTATCATTGGTATCCAATAAAATTTAAGATCAAATGATGATCAACTCACGTTGATGTCTTGGCCACCAAATTCAGCTGGTATGAACTTCATGGACAACGTCGGGAAAGCTATCGAGACAAAGAGTTCTGACGCCACATTCAATCACATCCCGGATGGTGACAGATTGGGTTCGGATTGGAACTCGCCACTGTGTTCCTAGAATTACTTCATGACACTCCTGACCTTGTGACTTGGCGCATTATCTTGCTAAAAAATCCCACTGCCGTCAGGAAATATGATCCTCAAGTAGGGGTTTACTTGGTCTGCAACCAATGTACGATACTCCTGGGTGGTTAAGGTGTCTTGCACGAGCTACACTGGACCCACGGATGTTCCCCGGAGCATAATGGAGCCGCGGCCAGCCTTTCTCCGTCCCGCAGTGCAGGTGTGAAGGAACTGTTCCCCTGAAAGACGACGGATTCGTACCGTCCGATCGTCACGATGGAGAAGGTATCTGGATTCATGAGAGCGTGCAACCTCTGCGATCGCTTCAACGTCCAGTGCCGATGGTGACGTGATCGTTTCAGTCATCGCAGCCGAGGTCGTTGAGTTAACATTGGTACATGCATGGGTCGTGTTCAGACACACTTGTACTCTGCCCAGCATTAAAGTCTGATGTTAGTTCTCCCACAATTTGCCACATGTCCTGTTTGACCAGTCTGCCCAGCCCACGACACCTGTAATAATTTAACTCTAATACCTCATAGTTATTTCTGGCTATTGCAACTTAGAAGTACGTTGGTGTGTTTAACAGCTATTAAAAATGTGCTCTTCTTAAGGGAATATTTGTCCCATTAATATGATCCGATCCGAGGGCAACCAGATGCCTCCCCTAGACCTCGCCTCGTGATTATGTGAGGCCTGAAGGATGTGTAAGATTGAATGATAACCACACCGAGCACCACTGTAAATGATAGATAGCGTTCTGAGGAAACAATTGCCCATCAAGAAATGGCTCACATTTTTTTTTTTTTTTTTGTTTTGTTTCGGATATGTGCTTATTCGAAATTTTATGTTTTAATTTAATTTTATCTTTAGTTATATGCGACCAAGGTGAAGGTTGTAATATATCAGTGTAAGTCATTAACGTCGCTCCACCACATTCCTAATGTTAATCACATTACAATAGAATGACACGAACTTACGTGCTTCGAGACAACGTACTTACATTCTCATATTCAAACCATAAGGTGAAATAGAAATTCAATGAAGGAAACAACAAATTAATTCGTAGTCTAAATTTTAGGCTAAGACCTCTTTTGTTACCCACGTTGGTGGTCTTCTTCTCGGGCACCATTTCAGTTGTGAACGTACAGTATATTGATATGTGCGCAGCTGCCCAGTTCAAAAGCAATTTTCACGCATTCCAGCACCGTGTTTAGATGTTGTCCGATATATGAGAACTAATGCGTAAAGCACATGTGCACGTCTGTCATGCACACAGAACACATATTCGATACCTTTTCCTACCTTAGTCGATGAAAATATCCTTTTCCATTTGAATCAATGCATGTCGATAAGCTGTCCTTATTTTCGTGCAAGATACAGGGTGACAATTACTGAGTTATATGAAACAAAAACGTAAATTAGATAAGAACTACGGCATGCACACACTTTATTCAACATGTAAACATCACTACAGATATTCGGATTTAGGTTATGACATGTTCTACAAGCCTGCCATCATTGGAGATGATGTGATGCAAACAAATAGCGAAATTCTCCATGACCCGTTGAAGTGTCGAAATACTGATGCTGTCGATGACCTCCTGAATGGCTGTTTTCAGCCCATCATGGTTTTGAAGTTATTGCTGTACACCTTGTCTTTAATATAGTCGCACAAAAAGGAGTCGCATGTGTTCACATCCGGAGCATACGGCGGCCAATCGAGGCCATGCCAGTAGCCTGTTGGTATCCCAGAGCCAGAATGCGGTCCCCAACGTGCTCCTCGAGGACATCAAACATTCTTCTGCTTCGATGGGGTTGTTCTCCGTATTGCATGAACCTTAGCTTGTTGAAATCAGGGTTACTTTGGATACTGGGAAGAAACCATCTTCCAAAACCTTCACGTATTCTTCGGTAATCACGGTGTTATCAAGCAATATCACACCGATTACTTCGTGGCTGGACATTGAGCACCACACAGTCACCCGTTGACGGTGAAGATACTTATCTATCGCAAGGTGCGGATTCTCAGGCCCTCAAATTCGCCAGTTTTCCTTATTGACGAACCCATCCAAATGAAACTGGGCATCGTCGCTAAACTAAATCATGCATGCGTATACTAATTCCCATCAAGCCCCGCGGCCAACCGTACAATTTCAACGTACTAACGCAAATCGTTCATAAGCTATGACGATTTTATTTCATATAGTTCAATATTTGTCACCCTGTAACTCATTTTGCTATAGCAGTGAAAGGGTGGCGACTGAGCAGAAGAGTAACTGGAAGCACTCCCGTGCAGTAAACAATACTTTTCTGGATTTATCTTAATAAACTTAACAGTTATTTTATAAGTTATCCAAAAGATAGTAAATGCTCATAAGATGGTCAAACTGTCAGTATTGAGTGTACCACAAAAGCTTGCAAACGTTGTGATCGTAGGTCGCAGTTGTGTACACTACTGGCTATTAAAATTGCTACACCAAGAATAAATGCAGATGATAAACGAGTATTCATTGGACAAATATATTATACTAGAACTGACATGTGATTACATTTTCACGCAATTTGGGTGCATAGATCTTGAGAAATCAGTATCCAGAACAACCACCTCTGGCGGTAATAACGGCCTTGATACGCCTGGGCATAGAGTCAAACAGAGCTTGTATGGTGTGTACAGGTACAGCTGCCCATGCAGCTTCAACACCATACCACAGTTCATCAGGAAAAGTGACTGGCGTATTGTGACGAGCCAGTTGCTCGGCCACCATTGACCAGACGTTTCCAATTGGTGAAATATCTCGAAAATGTGCTGGCCAGGGCAGCAGTCGAACATTTTCTGTATCCAGAAAGGCCCGTATAGGACCTGCAACGTGCGGTCGTGCATTATCCTGCTGAAATGTATTGTTTCACGGGGATCGAATGAAGGGTAGAGCCACGGGTCGTAATACATCTGAAATGTAACGTGCACTGTTCATAGTGCCGTCAATGCGAACAAGAGGTGACCGAGACGTGTAACCAATGGCACCCCATACCATCACGCCGGGTGATACGCCAGTATGGCGATGACGAATATACGCTTCCAATGTGAGTTCACCGCGATGTCGCCAAACACGGATGCGACCATCATGATGCTGTAGACAGAACCTGGATTCATCCGACAAAATTACGTTTTGCCATTCGTGCACCCAGGTACGTTGTTGAATACACCACCGCAGACGCTCCTGTCTGTAACGCAGCGTCAAGGGTAATAGCAGCCATGGTCTCCGAGCTGACAGTCCATGCTGCTGCAAACGTCGTCGAACTGTTCGCGGAAATGGTTGTTGTCTTGAAAACGTCTCCATCTGTTGACTCACGATCCGTTACAGCCATGCGGATAAGAAGCCTGTCATCTCGACTGCTAGTGATATGTGGCCGTTGGGATCCACCACGGCGTTCCATATTACCCTCCTGAACCCACCGATTCCATATTTTGCTAACAGTCATTGGATCTCGACCAACGTGAGCAGCAATGTCGCGATATGATAAACCGCAGTCGCGATAGGCTAAAATCCGTCCTTTATGAAAGTCGGAGACGTGTTGGTACGCATTTCTCCTCCTTACACGAGGCATCACAACAACGTTTCTCCACGAAACGCCGGTCAACTGCTGTTTGTGTATGAGAAATTGGTTGGAAACTTTCCACATGTCAGCACGTTGTAGGTGTCGCCACCGGCGCCAACCTTGTGTGAATGATCTGGAAAGTTTATTATTTGCATATCACAGCATCCTCTTCCTGTCGGTTATATTTCGCGTCTGTAGCGCGTCATTTTAATTGTGTAGCAATTTTAATGTCGGTAGTTTACTTTTTACATCTGTGCAATTTGCTTGTTGCGTTTACGTTCATGTGATTTTGTTTTTAGATCACATGCCCCAGTAGCCTGAGGATGTAGTTTCATTAGCAGACAGAAAAAATATTAGAGGCATGATGTTTACCGTTTGCTGTTCTAAACAAGCGTTCTTAATATGCTTACGACATTTTTATTCTCATCATATAAACAACAAGAAGCAGTACAACGCCTTAAGCCCAGAAAATCATAACATTTTGTTGGCCGACGGATGTAAAAAGCGGTGCTACCTTTGCTCATTTTACACAGGTAAAAATAGAACATCAGAAGGCGAGATCCGGTTAGAGGGCAGTGCACTTAGAGAACAGCCCTCTTTAGTAAAATAACAGAGGTCGTTAAGCAACTATAATGTGACCAAGTGTGCCTCGAAGGAGAACGGTGCATTGTGAAACTCCTTCCGATGCATCACGTGCAGCATTTTCTCCATGGATTAGACTTATGTACAAGGTGTTCAGAAATTAACTATCTATTATGTTGAAATAGTGATGTATTTGCAATTTTTGCTATGGTATCGATTTATTTGTGATTACTTTCAACATGTTCGCCACCAACATCACGACACACTTAACATGTTTCAGCAGTGGCGCGAAACACATTCTGAAGCATTACTGGTGTTATGGCGGCAGCATCTTGTGTAATGCGGATACGGAGCTGCTGCAACGTGGTAATGCGTCGGGTAAACACACATAGCGGATGATCAAAAAGTCAGTATAAATTTGAAAACTTAATAAACCACGGAATAATATAGATAGAGAGGTAAAAATTGACACACATGCTTGGAATGACATGAGGTTTTATTAGAACAAAACAAAATGTCCTACATATGGCGCTGGACAGCAAAACGTCAGTGACTGGGCATAACAATCGTGTATAAAAGGAGCTGTAATGAGAGAGAGAATCAGATGCGTCAGCAGTTTTAGCATGTTGACGTTACCTGAAAAGCCGCTTTTAGTGAAGCTCTATTATTAGAATGGGGAATGTGCTAGTTCAGCGTTACGATCCATAGGAAGAGGATTCGAACGGGTAAAGGTCCGTTGACAAATGCAGCTGTGGCGAGAATGATTTAGAAGCTCGAAGCCACGGGTTGTTTAGACGATAGACCCTGTAGTGGCCGACCGAGCACAAGGCGTAATGCTGCTGAGACAGTTCAGGAAGAAATGGAGACTGTAGCCGGTTCGTCTATGCACGGGGAAGTCAGCGGTCGTGCAGTCGCACGTCGCACCGGCATTCGATACACTATTGTTTGGTTGGCACTTAGGCGTAGCCTCCGATGCTATCCGTACAAAATCCATCGGTATCATGAACTGTTACCAAGCGATTTAGTGAAGCGGAGGGCATTTGTGGTGTGGGCATTTCAAAAGATGGCGGAAGATGACGATTGGTTGAGTAACGTGTTGTGGACCGACGAAGCTAATTTCATGCTCCGAGGGTCTCTGAACAACGCCCACAACTGCAGAATTTGGGCTACCGAAAATCCTAGAACTGTTGTGGAAACTCCATTGCACGACGAGAAAGTCACGGTATGGGTCGGATTTACCACAACTACCGTTATCGGACCTTTTCTCTTCGAGGAAATGCGTAATTATGGTTTTGTAATTGCTACCGTGACGGGTGACAGGTACACCGATATTTTACAGAATCGCATCATCCCCAGCCTGGCTGACAAACAACTGCTGGAACGTACGATGTTTATGCAGGATGGCGCCCCACCCCACATTGCTAGACGCGTGAAAGATGTCTTGCGCGCGTCGTTTGGTGATGATCGCGTGTTAAGCCTCCAATTTCGTCATGCTTGCCCTCCCAAGTCCCCAGACCTCAGTCCGTGCGATTATTGGCTTTGGGGTTACCTCAAGTCGCAATTGTATCGTGATCGACTGACACCTCTAGGGATACTGAAAGGCAACATCCGACGCCAATGCCTCACCATAGCTCCGGACATGCTTTACAGTGCTGTTCACAACATTACTCCTCGACTACAGCTATTGTTGAGGAATGATGGGGGACATATTGAGCATTTCCCGTAAAGAATATCATCTTTGCTTTGTCTTACTTTGTTATGCTAATTATTGCTATTCTGATCAGGTGAAGCCCCATCTGTCGGACATTTTTCGTACTTCCGTATTTTTTTGCTTCTAATAAAACCCCATGTCATTCCAAGCATGTGTGTCAATTTGTTCCTCTCTATCTACATTATTCCGTGACTTATTCGGTTTTCAAATTTATACTGACTTTTTGATCAACCGGTACTTTGATCAATTCGAACATAAAACCGTCTACCGGACTTAGGTACAGGGAGTGTGCCGTCTACGGCAAGGGGCCTGAGCGTCCAACACATCTCCCAGGGAACTGTGAATTCAGGAACTTGGGCTTAAGACATGGTGCTCCACGTTGCTGAAAGTAAACAGTATCCCGAAGCTCATCCTGGATAAGGTGTGGCAACAGAAAACCTGTGAGCAGGCCTAAGTACACTGCTCCAATTATGGCTTCTTCAGCGAGGAAAAACGGTCGGTCGACCTGGTCGCAATTGATGCCCATCCAAACATTATGCTCCGGAGAGTCTCAAATGACTTCAGCACTTTCCACTGATAATGTGTGAGCCCAGATAACGCAGTTATGCCTGTTAACCTTTCCACAACTGCGCAAGGTCGCTTCATCACTGAGTAAAATGTGTTTCACGATGTTACGATCTTCAAGTGCAACGAGCAGGTTGATGCACTTGGCTACATGCTCTGCAGAATCTTTCCCATCGGGTGGTGGAGAACCTGCAGGTGGTACGGCTCCTTCTTTAGGGTAAACCGCGACACCTTGTGTACCATCGAAGTATGGATGTCAATTTCACTGATGCCGCACCGATTTAGGACTCATTTCAATGGATGGCTTAAGCCCTTTCTTTGGAGGTTGACGGACGTCCTTGTCCGGGCTTCCTTGCCAGCAATCCTGTGCACCTTGTTTACCAATGTGCGGATTGGTTTATCAGTGGACCATCGTCATGGAATTTGCTGTGAAATGTCATCCGAATGTCATTAACGACCTCTGTATCACTCACGTCGCAGTAGCCACCTTCTCTTCTACGGTAAACTTCATGCTCATGAACCCTGTTAGCCAAGAAACACATGTTAAATCGTTAGCATTAGATTAATGTATGATATTAGGCAACGAAGTACACCCAAAATATGCTAAATGTACCAGCAATAATTTACCATATACAACCTCCTCATAAAGTATGTACTTCTACAAAATAGATGCTTAATTGCTCGATACCTTGTGTAATGCAGAGGTTTTTCGTAATGTTCCACATCTGATGTACTCTTAGCGCACAGAAACCTGTTCCTGTTTGCCACAGAGCAGTGAGAAAGCTCCTTGTTCAATTTTGCACAAACGTCGGTGATTTATAATTCATTGTACACACCAAACAACATATAGACACTGAAACACAGAAGATAAACTGTAATTGTAACAGCCGAAGAGTGTGAAACAGAAGCACTAGTTGAGCTAGTACAGAAATAGGATTGTTGCCTACTCCCCTCTTGTTCAGAGTGCATACATAAAACTGTAAACAACATGAGGAGAAATTGAAAAAAAGTGGAAATAAGGGAAAAGAAATAAACAGTTGGTGACAAGTTTGTTTGCATGGCTATCCTCCGCAACAAGCACATAACTGCTCGTTTTGTAAATAAAACTTAATTTATTTTCCCCAGACGAGTTTCGCCTTTTCTTGCTGAAAGTCATCTTCAAGGGCATCTATAACGATACAGTTTTGTTACCTTTAGATTATGAAAGAGTCCACCTCACTTTTCTTTATGTATATAAGTAAATAGTTACAGTTTGCTGTGATCTGTGTTTCCTGTCATCTGGTCTAGAGGTCGCACTACCACTTTTATTTCCGACACATGAGTACTATTTTGTATTCCGAAGTTTTTCACAGTGTTCACCATGTCTCTTCTTCTTTTTTGTGGTTTGTTATTATTTTACCACTAGATGTAGCTACTTTTCGAACGCTGTGCTTTTAACAACATAAATAATGTAGCTTCATATATTTTCTGCTCCTTTTCGGCTTGTTTACATACATGCTGTCAACCTAACGAAGTATTTCAAGATTTTAAACATGGCTGCAGCAGCAACTGTTAAACTTCTTCACAAAAAAATCCTTTATTCTAACGAAGTATATTGTCAAAACCAATTTCTTTTCATAATCTGTGCCTAAGTGTGTGTGTATGTGTGTGTGTGTGTGTGTGAGTGTGTGAGAGAGATAGAGTGTAGTGAACCGAAGTGAGTTGGGGGGGGGGGGTGAGCGGTTGATGGTTTTTATTTGTAGAGTGTTGAGTATGAAGGTAATAGCTGTTAGCGAGTGGTTGAAAGCTTTGGTGACAGATGATTTGACTTTTGGTTGCAGTGTTCTGTGGTGGGGTTCATGGATGAGTGAGTGTTTTCATTAACCATTAAAGGAAAATGAAGCAGGAAGCACCAAACCACAAACAACAACACAACAGAAAAAAAACACAAACATGTAGTGCCATAACAACTACACAGAATAGGATGAAAGAAAACACAAGATGGTACACAATGACATACAAACAGAAACTCACACAAAATCACTAACGTTTTCAAAAGACCGGGACTAAACATAGCATACACAATAGTCAATTCTATACAAAAATAGACTCAAAAAGTAACAAAAAACAGAGGCATACACCAGAAAGCAGGTACATATCAACTACAGTGTGTTGCTTGCGAAGGTAGATACATAGGACAAAGAGGTAGAACATCTGATGTAAGATACAGAGGACATATGAGAGCCTGGAAGTATGGTACAAACCATTACACATTTGCAGAACACCCAGGAGAGCATAACCACAAACTAACCACTGAAATGAAATGTCGTGTGGCTAGACCTGTGGCCTGGTGCCAGTGTTTTGAGTTGACGCCACTTCGGTGGTAGCGTGTCGATGGGAGTGATATAATGATGACGAATACAACACAACACCCAGTCCCTGAGCGGAGAAAATTTCCAACCCAGCTGGGAATCGAACCCAGCCCCCGTTGCAAGGCTTTCCGTCGCACTGACCACTCAGCAATCGAGGCGGACAACTAATCACTACAGAAGAAGATATGAAAACAATTAGAGTCAACAATAAAAAGCACCTCCTAACCCTCCAAGAAAATTACCACGTACAGAAAACCAAAGCAGAAAGGAAAACCCTGTTGATTGATCAAGTACGCATGACAAACAAGTCATTGTTTACGCTAATAGATGAAATAATGGAATAAAACTCCCAAAGAGAATTAATATAAAATAGTAATAATAATAATAACAATAACAATAACAACAACAACAATAATAATAATAGTGATAATAATAATAATTCATGATTGCAATACAGGATCAAACAATGAACAACAGATATTACAGCAAGCATATTATTAAAGATCCCAATACCACATCAGATAAATGCAGGCATTGCAAACAACAAGTAGAAACAGTAGATCACTACACAAGCAAATACAGAATACCCCAGAAGACATGACAATGTAGCAAAAATAATACATAAAAAACTTGCCATACAACATAAACTAATAAAACAACATGTTCCCACATACAAGTATGCACCACAAAGTGTACTGGTGAATGATGAATACAAATTATGCTGGAACAGAACCATTATAACAGATAAAACAACACCACATAACAAGCCTGACACATACTCACCAATAAAAAGAAGAAATTAACACAACTAATCGAAATATCCATACTCAATACAACAAATATACAGAAGAAAACAGGAGAAAAACTCGAAAAATACATCCAACTGGCTGAGGAAGCCAAGGACATGTGGCATTAGGATAAAGTTGACATTATACCAATTATACAATCAACTACAGGAGTCATACCACACAATATCCACCAGTGCATCAACGCAATAGAGCTACATCCGAACTTATATATACAACTACAGAAACCTGTAATTATTGATACATGTTCAATTACCCGAAAGTTCCAAAATGCAATGTAGCATATACCGTACAGTTAAAAGGTAGTCGTGCTTGATCAAGGTCCGCGTCACTTTCCATTTTTGACCAGACATAACGTCTGAGAAAAGAAATAATAATAATAATACCACCACATATAGTAATAATACCTCCCAACACCCTTTCGCTCATTCATCCTTAAACCCCTCCACAGTACAGTGAAGCGAAAAGTCAAACCAGCTGTCACAAAACCTTTCAATCACTCTCCAACAGTCATTACATTCATAGTCAACACTCTACAACTCAAACCATAACCCCCCCCCCCCCAAACACACACACACACACACACAATGTTATTAAAACAAAACAAAAAACGTTTTCACGCTCTTCAGCTCACTATATCTCTCTCATACACACACGCACACACGCACAGATTACACATCATGAAGAGGAGTTGGTTTTTAACATATACTTCGTTAGTTTGGCCACAGGTATGGAAACAAATCAAACAGGAGCAAAGAAGACATGAAGCTACAATAATTACGTTGTTAAAAGTGGAATGTTGGAATAAACAGCTATATCTAGTAGTAAAAGAATAATAACATACCACAAAAAGAAGAAGAAACATGGCGAACACTGCGAAAAATTTCGGAATATATAACTGTGCTTATTTGTCGGAAATAAAAATGGTAGTGCGACCTCTAGACCAGATGAGAGGAAAAGCATATTACAGCAAACGTAACTAATTACTTATTTGCGTAAAGAAACGTGAGGGGAAATGTTTCATAACTCGAAAATAACATAACTGTAACGTTATAGATCCCTCTGAAGATAGCTTTAAGCAAAAAACGGCGAAACGCGTACAGAAAAGTTATATTGAGATGTAGAAACAAAAGGTGGATCTATTATCAAAACAAATTAACAGTTTGTTGTTTACCCAGAAATAGTGATTCCATAACCGATGGAAAGAAAGTGAGAAAGACATTATAAAAGTTGTTGGACAGCAATCGAATAAAGTCTGGTGGTGATGAGGATAAGAGATGAGAAAACGTGACTCAAAAAGTAGCGAACGGATTTCAATATTTGGATACCTAAATTACTGATGACATCGGAAGTAAACTGAGCATAAAATAAAGACCATCAGAAGAAAGATAACGACCAATACATTTAATTTAACAAACATCATTATTTGCTAATACTCACCCGGCCCCCTACTCCTCAACCCCTGATAATACTTCACTCCTCATAAATAAACTCTTCGCTGAGAATAAATTTATATTATCTCACAGTCTTAATAATCAATTGCTAGTGCCTTCCGTACTTACATACTCACAGTTTCTGCTGTCTTAAATATGAAGACCCGGAAAATGACATTCACTGTGCATATACCTTCACCTTCTGGTGAAAAAATACTGTTTGTCATAGAACTGTTTAACAATTTTACCACTTAAGTGTTTAACCACTAACCTTTCACCATTTAACCATTTACCGTTTCACCACATACCATTTACCATTCACCGTTCACCATTTACCCTAGTAAGCAGTGGTATATACTCCCAGGTATTTCGGTTAACATATTAATTAAGTTCCACTCTATGAAAGATTAGTCTTAAATGTCGGGTGTGATATCTCGACAAAAGAACAACAGGAACTCGCTTCGCTGCCAAAGGAGGCTGACTCTAACGTGCAAAATATATTTAAACCCATTTCTCACGTGATGCAGGGACTGAGGCAGGTGAAGGCTACGACGAAGAAGCTGAAGTCAAATAAAACAATGTATTTATGAAAGTAGAAGATGGAGATATTCGATGAAGAGGAGAAGAAGAATTTGATGATCATACACTGTGGACCATGATGGTGACGATGGAGATAAAGAGAAGTCACGAAAAAAATTTTCGTCAGGAAGGGCTAAATAGATACTGAGTTTTCTGTCGAACCGTCAGATTTGAATCGATACCCAAAGTGCAGATGACTGATGTTTCACCAGTACAAGTAAAGGAAATTAATTTAATGTTTCACAATGGAAGATACCTGGGAATGTTGGATTATGTCATCTAAGGTTTGAAATTGAACCTCCGAAAAAGCTTTACTCACCTAAAAAACTTTACAAGACTTGAGAGCTTAAAAATTATGTTAAAATTCTCTAGGCTGCCAATGTTCACAGTCAAAGATACCTCTCCCACAGGGAGCATATCGCTAAGCGTGCATTCGTAAAATATGGTGGATCACTATTGAGAGGTGTTGACAGAACATATCAGCATGGAAGAGAATGCTGTTCCAGTTCCTAATACTTTTGGATAAAAAATTTCTTGCCAGTTTTGACAGAGAAGAGGGTATGGTACAAGAAGCATAGACTGCAACTTTCCATCACACCTACCTATCACTAGAAATAGAGATACGGGGACAGCAGTTCCAAAAGCAGAAGAAACCAGACGAAAGAGAAGAGGACAAACACGTTAAGGCCAAAGGAAACAATGTATTTATGAAAGCGGAAGGTGGAGATACCGGATGAGAAGAAGAAGCAATGAGGAAGACGGTGAATCAGAAGAGGACGATTGTGATGATGATCAACAAGACGATTAGAAAGATTGTGATGAGGAAGCTGATATACACCACTGGAAATAGAAGGTGTCCAACAAATCGTCAACGCATGTGGACTCTGCCCAATTACCGGAATTAATTTTGTAGTGTGATTAGTTTGCTTGTTACCTTTGAAAGTGGTAGTTAGTAATTCACATGATAACGAAATAATACCAACTGAATAACAACTTAGGGCAGCATCCATTATTGTTTTAAATTTGTACTGGCTATGAAATTTAATAAAGTGAAATACTCGATTGCAGAGTGGGAGGATGCGTATGAAAACATTCCATTAGCAGAAATATGTGACATATCTTCCCCTGTCGCAGATAAAAGTGAGAGAAATATTGGAATTTTAAAAATGCATGCATGAATAAAATTTTCACCTCGGTAAAGACGCGAAACAAATGCGACAGCACGATGTGGTTAATAATATGGGCACATCGGGATATGATAAAATTTTCTGCTGCACTGCATCACCTTCATTCAAATACCTATCCCCTAACGCATCGCGGTTTTTTCATGTATTACATCCTGGTGTCTATTGAATATCATCAGTATTTGAAACTCATTGACCGTGAAAATATAACGCTGACATCAATGGGAAAAGGGGGAATTTCTAAAAATAGGTGTGAAGGCTCGACATGTGGGGAATACAGTGCTCAAAAGACTCGACACAGTAAGCATTCGGTCATCCTTCCTTCAAACAATGTGTGCGCTGACTCAAGCAGTTATGGATAAAATGATTATTATTCGGGAAATCACATATTACAGGCAACTAACAACACATGCATCATAATACATCAAGATTTGAACCATTAGTGAGTAGCTAGAAGAGGATGTCTCAGCTTCCTCGTATATTTGTTACTCAGAAGAAAATGAATGCCATACAAGGATTACATATTACACCCTATGCACACTATGTGTGAACTACAGTTAACATCTGTTCTTCTATCATTGATATTATATAAATGCATTGTGACGTAAGAGTTGCTTCAATGACATCCATAAAAGTGCAGCTCGAAAATTCGAAAGATTTGGAAACAGCTCACATAATTATTGCTTGGGGTTTTACATATCGAACAATATGCACTGAGTGTTGGGAGGTGATGAAGAGAGGCTTGATTCGGTTTCAAAGGAGAAGTAACCATGTAGACAAAATTACAGTGCCAATAGCAGAGGCTTGTCATCAGAGACGGAGCGTAGAATTATTACATGTGAAAAGACTGAATTTAAAAACAATACACAGTTTTAACAATGAATTTCGATATTTTTAGCTAGACTGTATGTAATAGATTAAGCTGAAGAGTCTGTGTAAATATGCCTAATTGGGTGGCTTTTACTGTGTACAGTCAACCAAGGTGCATAAAACTTTCTTTGTAATGTAATCTTCTTAACATCAAGAGTATTTATGCATTGTGTATGTGCATGTAAAATAATGTGAAAACTTTAAATATGTGAGAAATGTACAGCATTGAATGAAAAAGCATTATAGAATTTAAACTCTGAACATTCCTTGTCACAGAGTATGTATATATCATACATTGCAATTTTATCGTCTTGTTAAAGTTTACACTTCAAATATTATCTATTAATCTCCCTCCAGTTCCCTATCCTCTAATATATTACAAACAGAGATTAAAATTACTGATGAGGCTAAATCTTTGGTGCTTACTTTTTTCTGACATTGGATTAAAGAGAATGGAATCGCTTGTTTCCAAAAAGAAACGTACACTCGATTCATAAATTATTCAAGTGGAAGAAAAAGTATCCCACAACCTTGTTTAATGATATAATGGCGACTTTCTTTCTGCTTTGTGAAGCAATTCGTTATCTAGAATGTGTAAGCATAATATTATCTAGCTCAAAAGGTATTTAGAGGTCATATGATGCTCTCTTCTTATAGCAATAAAATCAGAAGAAACAATATTTTGAAGCACATAATTTATGTGAAAGATAGAACTTATAATTAATGAATGAATTCTGAGCACAATACATGTGATATAAAGCTTTCAGCAGCCGCTGGTGGAGTATCAGTGCACCAGCAGTGTAGTAGCGAGTCGCATATTTAGCTTTCATATTTGTTTTGTAGTTTTATTCTTAATTTGTTTCCGAGTGTGTATGCGCTTGCATATTCAATTACATAAAATCCTTGCGTATTCTCGTATTTGAGAGGAGTAATATTGCTTATTATAGCTGTAAAGTATAAGTTCGCTGAGTGGTTAGTCTGTTGTTTGTTTTGGACAGCCAGTGGTTTCTGTTTATTTCGGAGAGTCAGTTAGCAGCAGACAGAGGCCAGTGAAGTTTCATCTGTGCTTGCAGAGTGACGTGTGCGAGCAGCAGTAGCAGAAGCTAGTCGTATATTCAGTTTTTCGTATTAGTTCCGCAGGTGTAATTCAAATTACTTTGTGTGTTTGTGTGCTTGCGTGGTGAATTTTTTCGGATCTTTCCGTATTTTCGAATTAGATAGGGTACTATCAAATTTTAATAACGAGAGAGTGTAACATCGCGTAGGCGGTTGTCATTTGTACTAAGACAGGCGTAGGATCGCATTGTAATATTTGTATAGTGGCGTAGTCGTGGTCATCTCATTGCTTAGTTCATAAGTGATTGTTCATACATCGCAGCTCAATCTGGCGCTGGTGACGCAACTGTGCAGTCGAATATTGCTGTTTTATTTGTCGCAACTCTATACGTCCAGATATTAGCAGTAGGATGGATACGGTGTGTGTGTGCTGTGTGCGGGCGCAGGAGGAAATAGCCGCGCTTCCGGAGCAGCTGAGCGTGCTGTTGGCCACGGTCAGCCGCCTTCTGGCTGGCTGCCTCGAGGTGCAGCGTCGCTTGAGACACCCCAGGTGTTGCTTGCTGCGTCCGCTGACTCCGCCGCCGAGCCACCTTCTAGTGTAGCCGGCGCGTTGGTGCCGCCCCCACCTCAGGGTGAGTGGCGGACTGCAAAGCGTTCGCTTCGCTCGAGGTGGAGGGCCAATGTGAAGGCTGGCCGTCTGGCCTCGCCCGTTTATCCTATCAGTGAGCAGGTGGCCGCTCCTTCAGCAGGGCCCGAGCAGGCACACGGAGGCAAAGGCTTGCTGCTTATTGCGAGCTCCAACGTTAGGCGGTTGATGGAGCCCCGTTAGGGAAATAGTGTACAGGACTAAAACGAATTTAACGTGCACTCGGTTTGTCTGCCGTGGGGCCTCATCCAAGATCTGGAGGCGTTCTTGCCTGCGGCTATCGAGCGTACGGGGTGCAGTCGTCTGCTAGTAGTTGTTCACGTCGGCACCAATGTTGCCTGTCGCTTGGGTTCTGAGGCGATTCTCAGTTCGTACAGGCGGCTGACAGATTTGGTGAAGACCGCTGGCCTCGCACGCGGGGTCCAGGCAGAGCTCTCTATTTGCAGCGTCGTTCCCAGAGTGGATCCGAGTCCTTTGGTTTGGAGCAGAGTGGAGGGTCTCAACCAGAAGCTTCGTCGACTCTGTGACGGTTTTGGCTCCACTATTGGGTGGGGAATTGTAGGATGCCCCTAAATAGGTCAGGGGTGCACTACACAAAGGAAGCTGCTACTCGGGTAGCAGAGTATTTGTGGCGAGCACACGGGGATTTTTGGGCTAGGCAGTAGTGCGAAGTGTCCTGATAAACACTCACCAGTCGACGTGCAGGCAGGGAAACTAGGACGTGCTCAGTGTAAAGACACTTCAGCAGTCAAGATATTATCATTAAATTTTCAGAGTGTTCGGAATAAAGTTCCTGAATTTACTGCCCTCCAGGAAGCGTGTGACGCGCAAATTATTCTCGGGACTGAGACCTGGCTGAACCCTGAGATAGGAAGTGCTGAAATATTTAGTGAGGGCTGGAACGTATATCGGAAAGACAGATTAGACACCGTAGGAGGTGGTGTCTTCATTGCAGTTGACAAAAATATTGTGTCAACTAAGGTCGAAGTAGAGTGTGATTGTGAAGTTATCTGGACACGTTTAACAGGGCTAGGAGAAATAAAGTTAATTGTTTGGTGTTATTACCGGCCACCAGGTTCCACCGTGACAGTTCTACACTCTGTATCGCAGAAGTACCCGGATCATGCTATATTAGTCGGAGGCGACTTCAACTTACCTAGTATAGACTGGGATGTCTATGGATTCATTACAGGTGGTACAGACAAGCTGTTGTGTGAATTACTTTTGAACACATTATCCGAAAACTGTCTTGAGCAGCTAAATCGACAGCCAACGCGTAATGGAAATAATTTAGATCTGGCCGCCACGAACAGACCAGAGCTCATCGACGATGTAAGTGTTGAGACAGGGATTAGTGATCATGATGTTGTCATTACGACTATGGTTACGAAAGTTAAAAAGTCGGTCAAGAAGGCTAGGAGAATACTCTTACTAGAAAGAGCAGATAAGCAGTTGTTAGCATCCCACTTAGTAAATGGATCGACTTCATTTGCTTCCGGTACGATGGACGTGGAAGAATTATGGGCAAATTTTAAACACATTGTAAATTACGCATTGGACAAGTATGTGCCGAAAAAGTGGGTTACGGACGGAAAAGACCCACCGTGGTGTAACAGCGCGATTCGGAGAATGCCCAAGAAGCAAAGGCAGTTGCACTCGCGGTACAAGAACGGGACAATGAGGACAGGCAAAAGTTAGTAGAGATTCGTGCCGCTGTAAAAAGAGCGATGCGCGAAGCATTCAACCACTACCACCGTCATACCTTAGCAAAAGATCTTTCTGAAAACCCAAGGAAAGTCTGGTCTTACGTAAAATCGGTAAGCGGGTCGAAGGCTTCCATCCAGTATCTCACTGATCAGTCTGGCCTGGCAACGAAAGACAGCAAAACAAAAGCTGAAATTTTAAATTTAGCACTTGGGAAATCTTTAACGCAGGAGGATCGTACAAACATACCGCCGTTCGAGTCTAGTAGAGATTCCCGTATGGTGGACATAAATTGCCTGGTCCTGATGGGATTCAAATTCGGTTTTACAGGGAGTACTCTACTGCATTGGCTCCTTACTTAGCTTGCATTTATCGCGAATCTCTTGCCCAACATAAAGTCCCCAGCGATTGGAAAAAAGCGCAAGTGACGCCTGTATATAAAAAGGGTATAAGGACGAATCCTCAAAATTATAGGCCAGTATCCCTAACATCGGTTTGTTGCAGGATTCTCGAACATATTCTCTGTTCGAATATAATGAATTTCCTTGAGTCAGAGAAGTTGCTGTCCATGCATCAGCACGGCTTTAGAAAGCATCGCTCCTGCGAAACGCAACTCGCCCTTTTTTCACCTGATATCGTGCGAACCATGGATGAAGGGTATCAACGGATGTCATATTCGTAGACTTTCGGAAAGCGTTTGGCTCGGTGCCCCACTGCAACTCCTAACTAAGGTACGAGCGTATGGGATTGGTTCCCAAATATGTGAGTGGCTCGAAGACTTCTTACGTAATAGAACCAAGTACGTTGTTCTCGATGGTGAGTGTTCATCGGAGGTGAGGGTATCATCTGGAGTGCCCCAGGGAAGTGTGGTAGGTCCGCTGTTGTTTTCTATCCACGTAAATGATCTTTTGGATAGGGTGGATAGCAATGTGCGGCTGTTTGCTGATGATGCTGTGGTGTACAGGAAGGTGTCGTCGTTGAGTGACTGTAGGAGGATACAAGATGACTTGGATTGGCAGCTAACTCTATATATGGATAAATATAAATTAATGCAGATAAATAGGAAAAAGAATCCGGTAATGTTTGAATACTCCATTAGTAGTACAGCGCTTGACACAGTCACGTCGATTAAATATTTGGGCGTAACATTGCAGTGCGATATGAAGTCGGTCAAGCAGTTGTGGGGAAGGCAGACAGTCGTCTTCGGTTCATTGGTAGAATTTTGGGAAGATTTGGTGCATCTGTAAAGGAGACCGCTTATAAAACACTAATACGAGCTATTCTTGAGTACTGCTCGAGCCTTGTCTGATTGAGGGAGGACATAGAAGCAAAAAATTCAGAGGCGGGCTGCTAGATTTGATACTGGTAGGTTTGATCATCACGTGAGTGTTACGGAAATGCTTCAGGAACTCGGGTAGGAGTCTCTAGAGGAAATGAGGCGTTCTTTTCGTGAATCGCTACTGAGGAAATTTTAGGAACCAGCATTTGAGGCTGACTGCAGTACAATTTTACTGCCGCCAACTTATATTTCGTGGAAAGACCACAAAGATAAGATAAGAGAGATTAGGGCTCGTACAGAGGAATATAGGCTGTCATTTGTCCCTCGTTCTGTTTGGGAGTGGAACAGGGAGAGAAGATGCTAGTTGTGGTACGAGGTACCCTCCGCCACGCACCGTATGATGAATTGCGGAGTATGTATGCCGATGTAGATGTAGATGTAGATGTAGAAGTAAATGTATTAACTGTACTATTACCTGCAAAACACATCATTCCGTACATAACAATGTTAACAAATGACAACCAAATAACGTAATATTTTGCAGTGATTTTGAACCTAAACGACTGAATAATGTTAATATTAACTTTTTACCACACAATGTGAACAAAACTCCCTTCAGTCCATAAAAATTAACACAAAACTCTTTACAAAATATTATTTGTTATAGCCACATCTCAGTCACCTTCATTCTTTTGTGTGATAGACCATGTCTTCAGCTGGTTATAGAAATATTAATGCTGTGGTTCTGTAATACACTTGAGATGTTCTCTATATCAACCTTTTTCTTGTTAGAGTTTCGGGGACAAATTTCTGAATCTAACAGTATGAAAAGGTGCACACTTCATTCTTTCCTTAGCACTCAAGACAACAATAAAACCTACACTCATGAATTTTCATGTTGTATACATAAAAATTAAAAACCCATAGAATATTAAAAAGGTATTCAAACTTACCACTGTTTCGTTTCCTTTTTTTTTATAATTAGTTGGAACTTGAAACCTTGAACTGTTCATGTTAATATTATCTATGGAATAGGTAATAATTTTTTACACTAAAAATCATCGACTGGTTCAGTATGAACCCAGGTTTCCATTACATATATTTCCAATACAAGACAATTCTTCGAGTTGTCCCTCATTAGAAATCTCTATAAAATTTAATCCTTACAAGCGGCAAGGCAATTCCGGTTTTTGTTCCAGTCGATGCATGTATGTCTCCCTTAAGCCGAAAACGACATAATCTGTGTTTTCAGTTTTTGAAGAGATATCCCCTTTCAACAGTAAGGTATTACGAATTTGAGCATGGCATAGTGTGTGTGTGTGTGTGTGTGTGTGTGTGTGTGTGTGTGTGTGTGTGCGCGTTTGTGTGTGTGTGTGTGTGTGTGTGTGTGTGTGTGTGTGTGTGTGTGCCTACGAAACGTTTTGATAAATATTCGAATACTTTTGAACATAGGACCTGAAGAAGACTGGGGAAAATAAAGTAGTATAACTTGATACTATAGAATATGGCAAGCTTTGGCAAAAACGTATGCTAAAAAGTGTGAAACTTTGTGGCATTTTTACTGCTTTTTATAATGCAACCCTACATTCATACGAGATGGTACATTCAATTTGCACGTGTATGAAAATTGATAAACAGAAATATAAATATTTCAACTGCAAGGAGAAATTTTGAATATGGAATCGTAACTGTCACAAAGTTACCCACCAGCTCAGGACAGCAGTGTGACATGAATTCTAAAACAGGAAAAGTAGAGATAAATTCATATGTCACAACAATGGGTGGAGCTACGGTTCCTTTATGACAGACAACTATAAATTCGTTAAAAATTTGTCTAGTTTTAAGCATTTTGATTTATCCATACACTGAAAACCATTAATTACAGAGGTTTGCCATATGGTGAGACTTATTTTTATGTTTTCTTAAAATCCGACTAATTATAGGCCTGCCGTGTCGAAGCATGCTTTCAATATGGTAGTTAAATAACATTTGTTACACATCTTTTCAGTGAAAATAACGCTATATCATCTGAGAGAAGCAATTAGTTCCAAATGTTTGACAATTACTTACGAGTTCTCTGGTACGAGAAAAAACGTAGTTAATTACACATTCAGTGCAATAGACTTTGCAGCTGTATGTTATGTTCAGAAACAAAGTTATGATACGAAATGAAACTTTGTCTTTTTTTCCAAATAATTCACAAACGTCTCTAATTTCATTGTTGAGACTTGATGTATAAAAATTTAATTGCTGCACATGTTTCTGAATACATGTGTGATATCACAAAATCTATAGAAACAATCTTCTTCGTACTCCATTGAATGAAGAATTTATTGTATACGTTTACTCTTATACGGATTGATCTGTAAATCTAACCTTCCACTTTTCTGCACCTACCAACAAAATGACATTGTGAGTAGATGATGTGTATTGGATGTACTTGCAGCTTTCATTACTATCCTGAATTTTGACCTAAACTGCAGTACTTATGATAAAAATCTAGAGCAAGCTGTTGCCACAAAGTAATATGTCAGTCTGAAAGTTACCACCTTCGCAATACTGCGCTGTCACTGGCTGTTTCATTTTAATGACTATTCGTCCCGATACCATGATGCTACGTTTTCTAAATTTACGTTATTGAAAAAAATGGCATAGTCTGTGACGTCAGAATGGTAACGTCATAGATGATGGGTGTGATTTCTGAATTCACAAATGTAAACGAATTGGCCCAACATCCCCAGTGTAAAGAAAGTAAGCTGGAGTTAGCTTTTCTACTCTCTTATGGGCACTGTTCTTCTGCTCCCAACATTACGTCGCATGTCAAAATGAAGTAAAATACTCCCCATATTATTCATCTCACTTCGCTGTCACAATAGTCTGAACAGTTCAGACCATAAAGTATATTGGACAATATTTACCATCGGACAAATCTCGTCGCCTACCTTCGAGATACTGGCAGTAGTAAGGCTGTGAGGGTCGGGCGTGAGTCGTGCTTCGGTAGCTCAGATGGTAGAGCACTTGCCCACGAAAGGCAAAGGTCCCGAGATCGAGTCTCGGTCGGGCACACAGTTTTAATCTGCCAGAAAGTTTCATATCAGCGAACACTCCGCTGCAGAGTGGAAATCTCATTCTGGAAACATCCCCCAGGCTGTGGCTAAGCCATGTCTCCGCAATATCCTTTCTTTCAGGAGTGCTAGTTCTGCATGGTTCGCAGGAAAGCTTCTGTAAGGCTTGGAATGTAGGAGACGAGATACTGGCAGAAGTACGGCTGTGGGCGTTGGGCGTGAGTCATGCTTCGGTTGCACAGATGGTAGAACACTTAACCGCGAAAGGCAAAGGTCCCGAGTTCGAGTCTCGGTCGGGCACACAGTTTTAATCTGCCAGGAAATTTTATTTAACATGTTTATATGAACGCTTACCTCATCTTGAATACAGGCGACTTCTATTCGGCTCATGTTGCATTAATTGTATCTATAGACGAAAGCGTCATTTATGCTCTTTCTACGCCATTCTTCCCCCCCCCCCCCCCCCAAACTCAATCCAGTCCCTCCCACACGCACACAAAGAGAGCGAGAGGGGAGTGAGAGAGAGTGAAAGAGAGTTACATTACATGTTCAAACAACTACCACCTCTTTCAGCCTGATTAATGTATTCCATATGCTCTGGTGACTCCAGCAAATGGAGAAAAGCAGCTTTTGAGAAAATACACGAAATTAATCCTTTCAGGGAGATTTTTATAGAGTCACAGACTGTGAGGAACCAATATCTTGTGGTTGATATTGTATTAAGCTTTACGGTAGGAGAAGTTCTCTTAAAAGTGTACTAATTTATAGGAAATGGGGAGACTACACGTTTTCTGTATATACAATGAGATAGACACTATGAAGATCCAGATATGTCGGTACGGATGACATTTAGTGGTGACTGTCCGACTTTCTACTCCATTAGCTGCTGTCAGGGATTGTTGAGCGCCGCTCTTACGGATGTAGCGGAACGTCTGTTACTCCCGCACATCCGACAGGACGCTAAATGGATTTACGATGTGATTAATGCAGCCAAAGCGACAGCTTGCTGACGATACACATGGCCGGAATTGTGTTTGCAATTGATGTCCATAGGAACTGAAACCAATAAATTCATTAGGATGCACGCAGTACACGTATTTGCAGCATGTTATTTACATTAGTTCAAAGTCGCTTCTCTCTTATATGCTCATTGATTAACAACTGAACACTGTAATGAGAAAATTATACCACACCTAGTAAAAAAGTAACAAGACTTAATTACTGGAACTAATAGGGTTCAGTTAATCGTAGTATGACAACCTTAATATCTTTGCTGTGCATCCTTTTATTTTTCCGTCTTAGATCTCCCTCATTTAAGTTGATCTTGCTATCTCTAGTTTCTTCGCAACTTCATAACTGGCCGACTCTGACCTGATGGACTTCACTACCATCTCATCTGCTTTTCATATATAACGACAACATGAGCTATCCTCTTCTTTTTCGCCCTAAAAAAGATCCGCAACTCATATCTTTCCAGTCTAAACCGATGTTTTCTTTTCTTTCCCCTGATATTCTCTTGTTTTTTAGCGTGATACTGTTCGTCAATCAACGTTATAGCCGGTTTGAAAACGATGTTGTAATCATTCAGAACACAAGACTTACATTTCTCGCATTCCCAACATGTGACTACATTGTCACTACATTATCATCTCCACAGCACGGAGTAGCAGATTTGTCTAATTAAACGCCATTTTGAGGTAGACAGCACTCGTGGTTCGTGGTCATCCGCCAAATCCTTCTGTTTTCCTTGTGCACCCTGAAGCAAACAAAGCGCTGTATCATGTGTGAGATACGGAGGCGAGCGAGTGCGCCGGGACTTGCCCAGTTCACTGTTAGTAACGCCACGTCACTTAACGCGTCTGCATGTGGCGCACAAGTTTATAGTTTTGTGTAATAATGTTCAAAATACCAAGCCTTGATGCTCTAAACTTAATAGTTTACGGAAAAATGCCGTTTTCAGAGAAAAATCAGAGGCGCCAAATAATGACGCTAGGAAGCCAGAATTTGGTCAGAAGGTGCAGTCAGAAGTTATAAATAAGTGATGCTAGTTTCCAAGACCATAAACCAAAAATTAACGCCAGAATCAACGTTTTTCGGAAAATAAGAGGCGCTAAGTAATGGTCTTAGAAACTTAAAAATTTGTTTTATGCTTCACTACACCCCAAAAATAATAACAGAGAGTCCACGTTAATCTACCTCTTATAGTTTTTGAGTAATTAAATAAAAACTAATTTTGTAACTAAAATGTACCTAAGTGTTGTATATTAAATATTTCAAATTTTAATGATAGAGGATTTTGGTTAAACCAGATGATCAAATATATCAAATAATAGAGCTACACCAAGTTTAAGACTTGTAACATAAATAGCAACTGATATAAGTCTTAGCAAAGATATGGTTCGGAGGTAACAATCTACCGTTAGTTCCACTAAAACCCCAGCGAGATGGCGCAGTGGTTAGACACTGGACTCGCATTCGAGAGGACGACGGTTCAATCCCGCGTCCGGCCATCCTGATTTAGGTTTTCCGTGATTTCCCTAAATCGCTCCAGGCAAATGCCGGGATGGTTCCTTTCAAAGGGCACGGCCAACTTCCTTCCTCGTCCTTCCCTAATCTGATGAGACCGATGACCTCGCTGACTGGTCTCCTTCCCCGAAACAACCGTCCAACCAACAACAAGTTCCACTAAATAAATTCTATTAAGCGAACTTTTCATTCTAGCGAGCTGAAACTTTCTACGTGCTTTCAAATTGCTTATCTGCCTACCAGCAACAATTAAGAAGTTTCGGAAGTAATTGGTAACTATATTATTAAAGATTATGTGCCCGAGATAGCGGTCGTTTGTAGACTGCCGCCGTGTGCAAATAGACATAGACAACATATGTTTTCTCGGTAGTCCGCACCGGCACGTTATAAATACAGCCCCTGAAGCAGTAAGAAGGTTCACTTCGCTCTCAGACAGTGTGAGGTCCACGCCAGTTAAACGTCTGGTCGCGCTCTGCCTCGGATGACGTCAGAGCCGAGCTGTGACAAGCGCCTATTTGGCAGTGAAAACGGATAGTGAACTCGCGTGGACTGTACACCGTCCTGGATCGTTAAGAATTCGGTAACATAACTGTTAGTGTGCCGTCTGTGTGAAATTCAATTCCGCGTGGCAAGTGGTGAATTTATATCCACTTTTATGGCGAACATTAATTTTTGAACATTTATTGTGAACTTTCAATTGAGTGGTGTTAGTCAGGGCGAAAAACAATCTGGTAGGAAGTTACAGTAGAGGTAGCCTCTGAACTGCTAAAGGTACTGTTAGTTTAGAAAGACTTGTTTTCAATTGAACATAACGCAATTTTAAGTGTTGTTTGTGAGAAACTTTAATAAAATTAAATCTTGATTGGAACTTTCAACTTTTACTGAAGTCATAGTCCTGATCATGCAAAGAACTTGGAAATACACACTTTTCTTTCAGTGAGCTGGATCGGAATGTGGCAGTGCAGACTGGAAACTAAGGTCAGTATGTTTCCCTTCGCTTACTGGCTGACCACCAAATTAGTTGCCAGGCTCACGTGATTAAATACGGCATCAAAAGTTTAAACCAGTGAAGTAACTTACTCGCCGCCCCACAACCCCTAGGTTATTATACACTCACACAGGACTCAATGAAGCAGAAGAAAGTGTCCTGAAGCTTTAGGTCGACATTAATTTAATGAAAATAAACAGCACACCAGTTATCAGCAGCGCACGCACTATGCCTCTCGAACGAAATAAGCTGTTCACTAACGACGCATTTGTAGAGAAGAATGCTGTTACAAAATAAGAAGTTGCTATTGCGTCGTACTGTCACAAATAATACGATCTGGAGCTTTACGAGGCATTCTGTCTTAAAGTTTTTCTGACTATTATTCATTACGTTTTCTATAATTTAATACGCTTCACATTTGCTTCCTGTTAAACTCTGACATCATTCTCATACGTGGTTGTATCCGAATAAGTAACTTCAAGAGATCTCTTCATAAATACCTGAAATATTTCGTGTTTACCGGTACCCTGATTGAATAGCTCTTCTTCCTGTGTATGTAAGTCTGAAACTTTTTTCTTTCCTGTTACAGTGATTACTCAAATCCTCTGCAATATAATTGTATCCCGAACGGAAGAAATCGACAAAAATCATTCTTCACACATGGCTCATTTCTTTTAATCAATACGCCTCTCTGATTTTAGCTGTAATTGCTCCGTGTATCCCTACTTTCAGACATAAACATTCTGTTGTTAGTATTACCGGTGCATGTTTAGATTTCATTCTGAATATTTGGTTGGGATGGAGATAGAGCGATACCTTTAATTCCTGAATAAATGGGAATTCTTAACTTTAATTAACCCGGCGAGAAGGGCCATCCATTATGGTATGACATTTCAGTCATATTATTCTTGAAGAATCAAATTTGCAACGATCACTAGTAATTCTTTTTATTACCATTACCAGTTTCGACAGATCTATGATGCCATCACTGGATCATGTGAAATTGTTAGATGGACATAGTTTTTACATAACAAAAAGTGACGTAGTGGTATTGCGGCACATTTAATAAAAATGGCAGCGATCATAAGCAGGTCACAAATAAAATACAACAAAATTAAAATCTTAAACGTGTTATGCTGATGTCCCAGAGTTTATGCTGGGACATCAGCACTGTGTCGTTTGTGTTTTAGTTGTGTGGTATTATATTTGGGACGCGCTGATGCTCCATGCCATTTTTATTAGAATTTGACGTAGCTGCTCTATGTCACTTTCAGTGTTGTAAAAATCATGTAAAACTAATAATGTTACAATATCCGATGATGACAGCGTAGATCTGTCGCAACCGGTAATGGTAATAAAAAGATTTACTACAGATCTTGGCAATTTTGGTTCTTGAAGAGTAACATAACTTTCAGGTAGCCCCACGATTGACGAATTGTAAGACATATATTTCAGTCCGAAATGTAGTTATTATCCAGCTCAACGAATACGAGTACGTGTGCATGATGCAACATAAGTAAATCTGGCAGCGTTCAAAACAAAAAAAGAAAATTTAATACCTATTACAAAATGTCAATCATTAAAAGCCTCTTCCCCTCTGAGTAACGTTAACTTTAAATGAGTGCGCAAAGAAAATCGCATAAACAGTTCTGCATGCTGTAAAATAATGACAAGAAAGACCTGATATACACAAACATTAGATGTGGATACAATATCCAAGAAATACTCAAGCGTAAGTCGACTACAAAATTAATACTGACCGATCAGTTAATGAAAAACAGTGCCAGTTGCTTTCTTTAAAATTTTACTAAGTTCATACGACCAGTTTCTTCATTTTCATCGGCCATATAAACTGCATCTGGAAGTTTTTTACGTCATTTAAAATTGCTTCTGTTCAGAATAATTTTCATGTGCACCTGATAATGGCGTAATACAGAGGCCGAAATAGGTGGTGTGAACTTAATAACTGGAGCGGTTCCAGCAGCATCAGAAACGGAGAAACTAATAAACTGTACAATCAATTGACAAGAAGAAAATCATTACATAATGAACCACATCGACCGAGGTTACCAATAGATGACCTACAGCACAATAAATGAGATTAATGAATCAGTCAACATCAGCAGTAAAAAAAAAAGTTTCGATGACCGTAATTAACAATAAAATACAGGTCCTTAGGGTTTAACACACCAAGCCCCGCAGTAACCTCACTTTCGTGAAAATATAAAGTTTTGCCCAACGTAGCCGAAAGCCTGCCGGCCACAAGTGTACTCACAGGAAAGGATTGCACTGAACAGAACCGGCTCAACTTCTTCTAACAGCCACTTCCGGACACTTCAGCTATTGGGTTGGTGCATAAGTTAGTAGTGATTTTCCATAAGTGTACATAAACGAATGCACTTACAAGACTCTTTAATCATCAATAATACATTATCCTTCACTATTTACAACTATTTGCCAAAGTTGTGGTAACTTTACGATTCTGCGGCTGTAGAAATCGTCGAGCCAGGTTCGGAGCGCATTTTCATCAGGAAAGGAAGTTCTTCGAAGGGTCTTCGATAAAGGAACGGAAAGATGCAATTCTGAAGGCACAAGTTCAGATAAGTAAGATGAGTGTGGAATAATTTCCCAACCCAGTTCCTGTATAGCATTTTTGTCAGTCTAAAAGAAAGCGGAGCGCGTTTTTGCGGAGTGGCATCACTTCACGCAGTCTTACTGGTCGTTGGTCTTGCATTCAGTCTTCAAGATGTCTCGGTTGTTGACAATAAATGTCAGCAGTGCTGGATACACCTCGGACAAGCAATTCGTTTTATGCCACCCCGTCTCTGTACCACCTGCTGCATAACGTTTTATCTTTTGTGCAGGTCTTTGTACAGGTAGTATTTGCTACGTTTGGTCTCAACCATTCCTTTCTTTTTCTTATGTTAGCACAAAGACACCGGCTGTCGTCAGCAGGATAAGAATGGTCGATGTTGTTCGAGGTCCGATTGATGACGAGCAAGCTGTGATGTACATATGGCCATCAGGTGCATTTTGTGATTTTGGCTTAGAGCGTGCGGTACCCATACACTAGATTTTTGAACGTTTCCCATTGCATGCACATGTCGCACAATTGTGGAACGATGACAGTTAATCACACTTGCAGTTCTCCAGTACACTGACGTAGATCATTGCTGATTAATGCGTTTAAACGATCTTCATCAAACCCCGAGGGTCTTCCTGACCTGGCGAGACACTAATGTCAAAACGGTCCTCCTAAAAACCAGAAAACTGTTTTCTTGCCGTGCTCTGTACAACGGTATAACCCCCGTATACGGCGTAAATGTTTCTCACTACCTCCGCTGCTGCTACCCCTCTATTTAACTCAATCACAAGAATACGTCGGAAATGTTCCGATCTCTCCACTCAGCATTCCGTTTTCTGGCGTCCGCAAATCTACTCACTATCTCAAGATTACAAAATGACAACATGTAAACTCAAATTGCCACAGTGAACTAGAAATAAAAAATGACCATCGACAAATAAAACATAGCAATCTGGATACCAACATAGAAAACAAGAGTGCTAAGAACTTTTACACCAGCCTAATAATAACAGCTTGTATCTTGGCAGCACCGGCTTCCATGGCTGTTAGAAGCCAATCACCGTGGACTCACCGAGACAGAAACTACTAGTCCCTGTTCACACCAAGCTGCCACACTCCCAGATCCCAGACTCCACCAGCCTTCCTCCATGGCCTTAATACGCGAAATTCCTGCTACGCATCTTCCAGTTGACTTCCGTCTCAGTCACGTCCTCTTACCGACCATCTACATCCCCCTCGGCTAAAGCTCTCCTTGTCTTCGTGGCGACAGTGCACACACTGTCCTGCATACGCGTGAGGCAGAGTCTTGTCCGCCGGTGTCCTCAGATCCCAGCGCTGTCTCCAAATGTGTACCTCTTCGCACTCTCATCTCCGACTCCTTTCTGCTGTTACTCCACAGTGCCCCTAGCCTCAGCGTGGTACTGCGTTTGGCACACGTAGTCTAGAGATTCATGTGCCCTCTGCAACACTAGGATCGGCGGATAAGCTCTCGTGCCAACTGTCGAGATGAGTGAGATTTGAACTGTGCTCATATGCCACTACTAAATTTTTAACCGTAGCGTGGGTGTCTGAATATTACTTTTTATGCTGTGTTTTGTATTACTTGATTGAGAAGTCGCGGCTCCGGTCTCATAAGCTGACACACGTCCGGGAGAGCAGTGTGCTGATGACATGCCCCTCCATATCCGCATCCAGTGACGCCTGTGGGCTGAGGATGACATTGCGGCCAGTTTGTACCGCTGGGTCTTCACGCTCTGTTGGGGCGGAGTTTAGTTTTTGTTCAGTGTTAGAAAACTGATAGAAAATACCTAGGTGGCGGCTATAGTATTCTAGAAACATGAGAGCTACTACGGTTTTTCATGTGAGTGAAGTGAGTAAGGTATATAATTGATAACAGTCACGAAAGATCTGTGCAAAACGTTCTATTTTGTGTTCGTCTTTCAAGCTGCTAATTGTTACTCCCATACTAATTTCTAATCTCTTCTCTCAAGTTGCGCTAGTTCAGTGCCCCGCTATCAGCTCAGGTAGCATTTGGTTGAAAATCCCCTGTCTCGTCAGTTGGTCAGAACTAGAAAACCATGTTCTACCTTCACGGCTAGGAAACCAAAGTAATAACCACGAGATCAACCCTTCTTTTCAAACAGCATCACAATGACACGTGCGCAACATATACACACAAGAGACATACAAAAAATTTAATTTTGGTGTGGGGCAATGAATGACATTGTCCTAAATAAATTAAGAAACTGTGAGTTACCCAGTTACTGTCAAGCTTTTCTAAATCTGCATCTACATCTACGTAGATAGTCCGCAAACCACGGTACGGTGCGTGGCGGAGGGTACCCTGTACCACTACTAATAATCTCCTTTCCTGTTGCACTCTCTAATGGAGCGAGCGAAAAACGACATTCTATACGCCTCGGTATGAGCATTTTATCTTCGTATCTTCATATCTTCTCGTACCTTATCTTCGTGAGCCTTACGCGCTATGTACGTTGGCGGCAGTAGAATCGTTCGTAGTCAGCTTCAAATACTGGTTCTGTAAATTTTCTCAGTAGTGTTTCTAGAAACGAACGTCGCCTTACCAGAAGGCATTCCAATTTCATTTCCCGAAGCATCTCTGTAGCACTAACGTGTTGTTCAAACCTACCGGTAACGAAACTAGCAGCCCGCCTCTGATTTGTTTCGGCACCTTCCTTCAGTTCGACCTGGTACAGATCCAAATCATTCGAGCAGTACTCAAGAATAGGGCGCGGAAGCTTCCTATACGCGGTCTCCTCTACAGATGAATCGATCTTTCTTAAAATTCTCGCAGTTAACAGAAGTTAACCATTCGCCTTCCTTACCACAGTTCTCAAATCCTCGTTCCATTTAACATCGCTACGCGACGTTAAGCCAAGATATTTAAACGACGTGACTGTGTCAAGCAGTACAGTACTAATACGGTATCCGAACATTACAGGTTCGTTCTTCATCCGCATTACCTTACATTTTTCCACATTCAGGGGTAGCTGTCATTCATCATACCAACTGTAAATTCTGTGTAAGTCGTATCTTCCTATTGAGCGTTTTCAAGTAAATGGAGAACTGGTGAGCCTCTCTCATTTGTTGCCAATTGGAACCTCCCTCTGCCCCACTACCAGCTTACCTGAAACGGGTTGCAAACATTTGCGAGTTTCTAATGGGCCGCATATAACAATGCCTGCTCTATTTCTTGAAGCTGAGAATGAAAAGGGGATAAAGAAGTAAAAAAGGACCTAACCAACAAATAACATCAAAAAGTTACACAACTACGATAACTCCTTCAAGACTAAAGAGACCATGCTCATCTATCAGAATACATAAATTTAACTACCAATAATTGTGAGGAAATCGTAGTCTATTACTTTGTCAGTTAAGTCGGCCTCTAATCGTAACGTCAAGTTCATCTGCATTCTTATTTATGGCGCTGCTAAAATTCATTGTAATGTAGGTTAATTATCTCGTAGTCTATTACTTTGTCAGTTAAGTCGGCCTCTAATCGTGACGTCAAGTTCATCTGCATTCTTATTTATGGCGCTGCTAAAATTCATTGTAATGTAGGTTAATTATCTTGAAGAGACAATATCATTTGCAATAGAAAGTTCAGGATTTTCTTCGAAACCGACTCTGTGAAATTATGACTGTCTATGTAGACTAGTACGAGAAAAATTCGAACGTTTCATGGAAGAACATCACACGGTACGTAATGACTGTATTTTCAGCATTACACAGTTTCGTGGTTCTTCGCGAATAATAATTAGTTTTGCGATATCGTTCGGTCCGCTCGGTCATTCTTATCTTGATGTAAACCCAATAACGGCAACTTTGGGAAACGTTTGCCAAAATAACGGAGAACATCTTTCGAAAGTAATTTTTAAAACATAATGTTATTTTGAAGATAAAGTAAGTTACGACAATGGATTCACACTTGTTCTAGATCTCTTTCCACGATGAAAAACTGAAAATGTTTCTGTGAAATAAAATAAAATCTTTAATGCTCAATCGACAAATTATTGATGACGAAGCAAAAACTGGGAACGTCGGACTGCAAACCGTGGCGGCAGCAGTGAATTAGGATAGGAGGAGGATGTGTTACGGCACAATTAGCCATGACGTCATCCATGTGGTTACTGGCACCAACCTTTAAGTGATTTAGCGATTCATAATAATGAAACATTATATAATTTCGATGGACTTTTGAAACCGTCACTTCGCCAGTCAGAATCACCTTTTAATAGCTAAATGAAAAATAAAATTGTTTTTCTTAAATCCGAGTCATGTGTTTATTTGTGTTAGTGAGACATTTTTTTAAAAGTGTTTGAAAAGGTAACGCTGTACAGGAGACTGTACGCCAAAATGCAAAGAAAGTGCTTTTCACTACCATATACCACGGTAAATTGGTATTTTGTGAGCTGTAGGTTCATTTGGTACAAGTGTCAGTAATCATCTCAATGGTCTGTGCCAGAAATATTTTCCGAAATGTCCCTATTGATTATATTAACCCACTGAAAAATGTTACCAGATACCGAACATTAGAATGTCATTTCCCTCGCGTCTGGTAGCATGCTACCGACATTCACAAACTCACTATATGTGAGTGAATCTCCACCATTCTATTACACAAACTCGAAAGACAGAACTAACAATTAATCTCTTCAGCTGAGATAACGCTATTAGCGCTTCTCGCTTCTGTAATTTCAGAGTCGCGACTCAGCATTTCTTTTGCCATAGTTGGAAAACATGGTAGCAGGTAGTACATTGTAATCTAGAATCGTAATTCTAGATTTCTGCTACATTTACTGCGTCTGGCAGTGCGGAAAGAAGAAAATAAAATGAATGTACGAGCTATGTCCCTAGTGCTGATGTGGTTTAGGAGGCATGACGCGAAACTACTAGAGCTGTTTATTCTAGGCAGCACGTACATGTGAATCATCCGTCTTTGCGAATGTTAAAAACATTTTCTAGAGCTAAATATATTAGTTACTGGTTGAGTACGTGGAATTGTCCGGGTGTTCATTTTGTCAGTTTTAAATCAGAAATGGAAACAAAAAATGAACTGCGTTTGTATTGTATTATTGAGAAAATTTCATTTGCATGTAGTTGTGAAGACATCTTTGGAATTGTGAAACTGCAGCAGTACAAAGGAACATGCATAATCTACAAATTTAAAAGTACAGTATCCCAGACACTATCTGTATGCTGGGCACAGCTGCTTCGCGTGCCTACAACGCAATTTTGTAAACGTCTCTACGGCAAGGCCTCTTCATAACTCTGTAGACTGCTGTTATTTCCACCTACAGCCGTTTGCACTTTGCAGTTTACAGCTGTCAAGAGACCTGTCAGGTGACCGGGATTTCTTCAAGATGACGCGACTGTAGGAAAGTCTTAGTAGAAAAGAACAAATGTATTAAAATTTCACCGATAAAGCGGAATTTTTCACACGTCTCAGTGTTTATGCCGTCATAACTCGCGATCTCTGTGTCATTCAATGAGATAATTTTGCAGGTACATTCAGCGGCCCATGTGGATACTGTCTGCAAATTGTTTTGAGAATATAGTTAGTAGCGAATAGAGTTAGTAGTAAGGATGTAATATAATTAAACGTCATGCACAATGCAGTAGTTTTTCACGAATCACAGTGTCTGTGACGTCAAATCTCCTAAACTATGTGAAGTACCATCATATGGTTCTGTAGGAGAATATAATGCAACATGTGGGTACCGTCCGAAATTTATTGCGAATGGGATTAGTAGTACAAAAGTTACAAATTTAAACTTAATTCATGATGCGGAAATATTTCACGTTTCGTTGTTTACTACGCTATACTTCCTGAACTAAGGCAGATAGGTGGGTATTTCGTGGTTGCCTTACAGTAAGGGAAATGTGTACAAGTTTGGTTGAAATCGATCCAGTGGCTTAGGAGGAGATGTTGAGCATACACACTTACATACATCCCCTTTCATCATTTATGTGGATACCATCACAGTTTATTACATTAATCTGTACTGATGTTGCTGTTTTGTTTACGCTGTGAAACAGACATTTCAATAACAACACCATACTCCAATACCTGTCTGTCCTCAAAGTAAGAAAATGTATTTCACTGATTTTATTCAAAAAATGGATTATTATGACAGTTCAGGTAACTTATGAGGAACTTTCTTAATCCTTTAATTTCACTAGGTGATTAGTGATAAATCGTGAACCGTATACGACACAGGAGTAGTAATTTATATGATACACATATTCACATTTCCAAAATCTCACATATTTTAAATATAAGTTAATTACTAATTATACTCTTCAAATTGTTTAATTTACCACCACAAATGCATTGAGACAACACACTGTAAAAGAACAAAATGGAACCAAAGGAATAACCGTGTTCAGAAGTTAGACGCACGAGACTAACCTATTTTTGAAGTGGTATGAGTAGCTTAATCTCGTCTCCCAGCTCTTCCACTCGCGCAATAAGGATGTAACTTCATATCCATAGAAGGCAAAAGAGGTCCCATAATAATGAATAAAACAACACCATTATTTCGTGCCCATCGCTAGATACGTAAACAAAACATACCGATCAGTATAATTGTTAGCATGGTTAATAGTTCAGCACATACGGTCAGCAAAAAACGATATACTTCTTAACGAACAGCACACATAAAGAGAAGAGTACACTACAAAACGTTGTGACGGTATTGTCAATAAAACTGGAAATGTAAAAATGCCAGAAATGGGACACTCTTACAACTTGATGTATATAACACGCATACGTACGTTTCATAAACGGACACTACAGAAATCGTTAAAAACAACCTTCTGAAATATTAGAAAACCATCCAGTGAGAAGTTTATGAAATAGTAGAACTCCAAAAATTAAACACTGCGTACAATTACTTCTCATTGCAGAACAAAATTTATCGCATTAAGTAGAGGATTGGGCTCGTGCCAAGTGGGTACTTTAGTTGATAAATCCGTTAACATTTCAGAAGAAAACAATTTTTAAAAAGTGCACCCAAACAGCCAAACAAGTCCTTTAGTACTATATAATATTTTGAAGACATTTTAATGCTATTCCATGGCACAAAAGGAGAGAATAACGTCCCTCATTCACAGTTCAACAGCTTGCACCAAAAAATTAAATTTACTAAGCAAAGAGAAACAAATAAGATCAATAGATTTTTGCATTTAAAGATTTCGAATGCGAAATGTGAACACACATTTGATATTTCTAGTAAATTAACGACTACTGACGCAATTATCCACAACCATCATGCGCCCAAAAGCACGCAGCCTTGCATATTTTCGTTCTATGATACACAAACTGGTCAGCTTACCACTGGGAAAAGAATAAACTCAAAAAGAACTAGAACTGTGGCTACAAATAACGGCAGCCCTAAAAACCCAGTGAACACCTTACTGAAAAAGAAAACCAATTAAACACTCACGAGTCCTGTAGATGAAATAAAGTTTATCAAAGACCCAGACGAACAATAGAAGAACAAAGTTTTTGTATGACCATTTCTAGCTATTGTTTCCAACAAAATTACTGGATGGCTCAAGACTACAAAATTATACACTAGCTACAGAAGCGCTAACAATCTACAATGATCATTGAGATATAAACCACGATCATCAGAGCCGTCGAGAATGCTCAAAGTTTCATATTGGACAAATAGGAAGGAAACTTAGCACACGATTTAAAGAACACACGACAATAATCGACAATAGCCATTCACTTCTGCTGCACACTTAAGACACCAACCACAAAGTACCAAATACTTATGAATTACTACGTATATAAGTTACAGAAAGATAAAATCATGGATTTGATGGATGAAAATGAACTTAATATTGATCTAAATGACCGATCGGACAGAGTTTTAAAGCCCTGTGAAATGGAAAATTCTTAGTCAACGTTTTATCAGTTCTACGAGGAAGCATTGTAGAACCAAATAATGTACGATTATCGTTACACTCATTAATAAATACGACTGTAATGCGAAAGATCACACAACCATAAAGTAGATAATGAAAGGTGTAACTCGACTTTCGTGGTTATCAGTGGTACTTCATTACAGTACTGTGATAGATTTTATATATATAAGATCTTTGGAACATCTATTTAAAAATTACGTGCCACTAGAACGGTATAATTAATATGTACAAGTTATCTTAAGGAAATTATATACAGTCAAATTTATGCCAATGACGAACGATAATTAAATATAACTGGGAATAAAAAAGCATATAAAGCAAAATTTAAAATTCTGTAACGTATTTATGATCCTCCTAGTGTAAGTACGTTAAAAACATCGACCTCATATATAACAGCTTAGCAACAATTGCTCCTAAAATATCGAAAAACTATTTCTAGCTTATTTTATGAAATTTACATGCAGTCACAGGAGCAGGGCCATACATGGATCATGCTAGTATATCTCGCGACAGAAATTGTCCGTATGTTAGGTTCATAAGTGACTCTAATGCTTACAAAGGTTAATCCTTTCCGTTTTAGATTCTTCAGAATGGCCTACGCTTGAATTGTACAATGGTACATCATATAAAGAGAATATCAGTTGGAGATATTAGTAAACTATTCAAAAAATTCGTCGGTGATGCAGATCCTATCACCAGAGAAGATTATATAGCCATTTTTATTTTAAGTGTTTCACTCAATAAGCTGACGGTTGTCTTGTTTTACTTAGTTTTAGATTCATCAGTTATGTGACTGGTTAGATGCGTTCCTCTATGATTTTCTTTCCTGTGCCAACCTCTGTATCTCGAATAGCGCTGGCATCCTACCTCCTCAATTATTTAATTATTTGCTGGATGTACCCCAGTCTCTGCCTTTCTCTACAATTTGTACCTTCTGCAGCTCGTTATAGGTTCATAGAAGTTAATCCCTGATGTCTTAACAGATGCCCTACCATCATGTTCTTTCTTCCTGTTAGGGTTTTCCTTATGTATTCCTTTCCCCGCCGATTCTGCGGAATATCGCCTCATACCTTGACTTATCATTGTACCCAATTTTCAACGTTCTTCTGTGTCACCAGACGTCAAATTCTTCTATTCTCTTTTGTTCCCGTTTTTCCACAGTCCATGTTTCACTACCTTACAAGTCTGTGCACCAAATGTACAACCTCGGAAATGTTAGTAGTATATTCTTTGTTTATACCAATGCTTTTCTGCGTTTTATGTCGTACTTGATCCGCCCGTCATGGTTTATTATGCTGCCTAAGTAGCAGAATTCCTTTTCTTCATTTACTTTGTGATTACCAATTATGACGTTAAACTTATCACTGTTCTCATTTCTGTTGCTTCACATTAGCTGCCTCCTTCTTTGATTTACTGTCAATACATGTTCTGTACTCATTAGACTGTTCATTCCATTCAGTTGATCCTGTAGTTGTTCTTTACTTTCACTGAGGATAGCAATGTCATCAGTGAGTCTTATCATTGAGATCCTTTCATCCTGAATTTTAATCCCAATCTGGAAACTTTCTTTTACTTCTTCGTTGCATAAGTGGTCGAGTGGAGTGAAAGATTATTTCCCTGTCTTACAACCTTCAATTCGGGCACTTTGTTCTTGGTGTTACACTCTTATTGTCCCCTCTTGACTACTGTACATATTAAATTTCAGCCTTCTCTTCATCACTACTACATTGTTATCTCAGTCTGTGTCTGCTCCTGGGTGCGTCTTACACTCTCTTATGTGCTGTCGGAATCTCTGTCTGATCATGATAAAATCGATCTGAAATATTACCTTTATCTCCCGACATTTTGCAAGTATATCTCCTCGTTAAGCGAGTCTTTAATAGAGTATTCGCTGTTACTGGTAGCTGAAATTTACTGGAGAACTAGACCGGTTTCTATCGTCTGCCAATCCTAACACCAATACCCCATTCTCCTTTTAATCCTTTCTTCTACTTGTTTCTCTTACAAACACATTCCACTCCGCCATGGCTATAAGATTTTCATCGCCCTTTACGTACTGTGTTAACCCTTCAATGTCCTCATGAACTTTCTCTATCTCTTCATCTTCAGCTTACGGAGTCGGGATGTATACCTGAATTATTGTTGTCGGTGCTGGTTTGCTGTCGATTCTGATGGGAACAATCCTATCACTGGACTGTTGATAGTAAGTCACTCTCTGTCCTACTTTCCTATTGATAGCAAATCCTACTTCCATTATAACATTTTCTGTTGCTGCAATTACCCTATACTCATGTGAACAAAAATCCTTGACTTCTTTCCATTTCAGTTCACTGATACCCGTTACATCTAGATTGAGCCGTAGCATTTTTCTTTTCAGATTTCTAACATCACTACCAAGTGATAATATCTGACATTCCACGCCCCGCCTCGTAGGGGGTTATCCTTTTTGATTATTTGGTGTTTCTCTCCTCTTAACTCTCCCTTAGCTGTGCTCTCCAGGAGGTCCGAATTGGGCTAGTCCGAAATATTTTGCCAATGGAGAGAAGATCAAGAAACGTTTTTAAAATTAAAAGCCACATGTGCTATGGATGCACATGATTTGTCGTTAACGAAATGGTTTCCATGGCCTTCTGCATCCTCATGCCGTTGATCATTGATCATTGTTCCCCCATTAGGAACAGTGCCCTGAAGCTTTGTCCACTCCCTCGGCCCCTTAGACAAGGCCTTTGGCTGCGTGAGAGTGACTTCTTATGCCGTAAGTCCTCGGCCATCATTGCTGATGATTTGTATTTTTAATTTAAGCGGTGACGTGGCTCAAACCTGGAACACAGGGCTTTTTGGTTACTAATCAAACCATCATTCTCCTGATTGGTTTGATGCGGCCAGTCCGCAATTATTTGCAGGATGTACCGCGATCTCTGTCTTCCTCTAGAGTTTTTACCCTCTGTAGTTCTTCTAGCACCATGGAAGCTATTTCCATATGTCTTACCAGATGTCCTGTCATCCTGTCCTTTCTCCTTGTCAGTGTAATCCGTATACTCCTGTCCTCGTCGGTTCTGCAGAGAGCTTTCTCATTCCTTATTTTATCAGTTCATTGATATTTTCAACATTCTTCTGTAGCACCACATGTTAGATGCTTCGATTCTCTTCCGGTTTTCACACAGTCCATGTTTCACTAACGTTTAATGCTGTGCACCAAACGTACATTCTCGGAAATTTCTTCCTCAGATTAGGGCCTATGTTTGATACTAGGATTTACTCTCTCCTTAAGTGCGAAATAATTTTCGTTTACTCAAGAACTAAGAGAAGCGTATACGACGTTTCTACTTGCACGTTTGAGTATCCTACAAGGCTTTTAATGTCATTTCTTGTATTCAGTTCTACGTTTTGCTGATTTATTACAAAATGTCTCTAATCACTCTTTGTAAAGCCGCTAGTGAGTGCAATGTTGCGTGGGCGCCATTACATTGAAACTTGCACGGTCGCTTCACGTTCCTCAGTCACTCAGGATGTATCTGAAATCAGTTAATGGTTGTCAGTCACATAACACACTGACGTTTCTTTGCCAGCTTTTAATCCAGGTACCATAAAGGTACGTCCACGCATGTCAAACACTGTGCTACGGAATGTCACTCACTATTACGACGTTACGTAAGAATGAGAGTTAGGATTTAAGTGCTTACTTAGATGATTTAACTATTTCTCCATAGCAAATCTATGATTTACCGACTGAGGAGACTTTCTCCTGCCACAGCTGGTTGCTTTAATTAGAAAGGTAAAGCATGCTCATTGCAGGCTCATTCAGGTGTGCCGCAGGGGAGTGTCATAGGACCGTTGCTATTCACAATATACATAAATGACCTTGTGGATGACATCGGAAGTTCATTGAGGCTTTTTGCAGATGATGCTGTGGTGTACAGAGAGGGTGTAACAATGGAAAATTGTACTGAAATGGAGGAGGATCTGCAGCGAGTAGACGCATGGTGCAGGGAATGGCAATTGAATCTCAATGTAGACAAGTGTAATCTGCTGCGAATACATAGAAAGAAAGATCCCTTATCATTTAGCTACATAATAGCAGGTCAGTAACTGGAAGCAGTTAATTCCATAAATTATCTGGGAGTAGGCATTAGGAGTGATTTTAAATGGAATGATCTTATAAAGTTGATCGTCGGTAAAGCAGATACCAGACTGAGATTCATTGGAAGAATCCTAAGGAAATGCAATCCGAAAAGTAGGTTACAGTACGCTTGTTCGCCCACTGCTTGAATACTGCTCAGCATTGTGGGATCCGTAGCAGATAGGGTTGATAGAACAGATAGAGAAGATCCAACGGAGAGCAGCGCGCTTCTTTACAGGATCATTTAGTAATCGCGGAAGCGTTCCGGAGATGATAGATAAACTCCAGTGGAAGACTCTGCAGGAGAGACGCTCAGTAGCTCGGTACGGGCTTTTGTTAAAGTTTCGAGAACATACCTTCACCGAAGAGTCAAGCAGTATATTGCTCCCTCCTACGTATATCTCGCGAAGAGACCATGAGGATAAAATCAGAGAGATTAGAGCCCACACAGAAGCATACCGACAATCCTTCTTTCCACGAACAATACGAGACTGGAACAGAAGGGAGAACCGATAGAGGTGCTCAGGGTACCCTCCACCACACACCGTCAGGCGGCTTGCGGAGTATGTATGTAGATGTAGATGTAGATTTAGATGTAGAAGTAGAACAAGTGCACTGTGTGCAGTACACAAGTTATAGATATTTAGGCCCATGTCTTCCGTTACGCTGAATTTTTTAAAGTGTGTGTGTGTGATTATTTCTGTTCATATTTACGACTCGTATAGCTGTCCTAAAAATTTCTCTGGGTCATTTTAATTACAAGGTTGGCATATCTTGAAAGTATCAGTGCAGGATTATGATTACTTGCGGGAGCAGTCTATGCTTCACTGAACACACACACACTTTCAACACTTTTGTGCGATTTTTATAATTCTGATCAATTCTGAACGTCACTTAATTAGATAAAACAGTACCCTCTCAACAGAAAGAGGTCTCTTGTATTAGAACAGAACCACAGAGCACAGAGTTGACTGCGCCGCTGTTTTTACCACCGCTCTGCTGCATGGATACTTAGCTTAACGTGCTTGGCGTTACGTAATACAGTAATATCACTCGTATCAAATCCGAAGATTAAGATTTTTGCTAGTGGCGGTACATTTAAATATGGTACGAAATCATATTGTGGCCTGATGCTGACCCTGATACTATATTTGTACTTGGTTGCTGGAAGAAAAAGCGAAGTTCCAGAAAATATGGCGTACTGATACCTGATTTGTTAATAGCTTGTTCAGTTATAAAAACCGATACATTTTAAAGAATAAGCATATGTGCACTGATGCTCATTAATCATCATTGAAATTCAAACTTAGTAAAAAAGAAATAGATAACTTTGCACTACACATAAAATAATGTCTTCAAGGTAACGAACTGACGCGTTACTGAATGAGAGCGTGTTAGTATCTAGTATGATCATAAAGTTCAGTAAAATGCGTAGATATCCCGATCCACGTGGGCACGCTACTCAGTCTCAGCCACAAGAGCCAGTTCCGGTTTCAGTCAGAATTGTACGTAATACTAAAGGTTTTACTTTTCGAACCACGGCATCGAAGAGATAAGTTCTTTCTATATGAATGCAGCCGATTAAATTTGTAGTGTGTTGCTTAACGCAAAAGACGTAGCGATCACACCAAACAGATTTAAAGCAATCTGAATTGAACAATGCAACCGATGACTGCGTGGCCGTCTAGAACGAGGACAGACACAACAGCAACTGGCCATTTCAACCACTGTACTATTTTCCGGGAATTTCAATGTTTCTCTGCCCTGCTGATATTTCCACCAACATTACTGTCCGTTATCAAGTAAACAGTTCTGTTATATTGTAACAGATGCTCTAGCAATCAGATGTTCTAGCTATCTTTTCCTTCCACAGTTAAGGAATTCTCAGAGCCTGTTTCCGTTCTCTTTAGCAGCTTAAAGTTCTTAGGTAATAATAAATTGCAATTACTGTTTGCTAGATGTTAAGTAAAAATGTTCATTGCTAAATTTCACACCAAGCAGTTATGTATTCTTAAAAAGCCTCAGCTGTTATGGGTGTAGATAACTATTTTCCTTGTGTAAATATTAAGCAACCTGTAGGATGCAAACAGTAGCTAAGTGATATAACTGAGAAGGAAACAGGTTTCCTTATAAAATAAGGACTTTTCCTCAGATTCAGTGGAATGCGTTTTGCTGGCGTCAGATCAAATATCATTGAGCGCTGAAGTGACTATTTATTGTTAATACAAAAGATGTTTTAAGGATTGTTTCCCTAAGCAGTGCACTCTTAAGGTTGTCTCACATCCATAATGATGTCTCATGGTAGCATGTGAGGAACATGATGGATCAATAAATCAATGGATGAAAAAAGAGATGTGGTAAAGTTGCATGAAAGAATATGAAATCACATTGCTATATTTGAGGGAACCTTAGTGGACATTCCGTAATAAAAAAATAGCAATTTTATTGATGAACTGTATACAGAAATCTGATGTGGTCATTAAAGGTATTCCCAAACAGAAGACGTTTCAAATGTATCCGAATAACGTGGAGTATGTTTTGCCACTAAATAAAGTATTCATATTATTGCAAGTACTGACACGATGTGAACTGTAAGATAGAAAATGTAAACATCCTGCAACAAGACGTGTAAGTTTTCAATGTCGATATAGCTAAGACTGGAATAACAAGGCAAGCACCGTTACTCAGACACAAAATTCGACAACGTCCAGTGACTAGATGGAATATAATGATAGCAACGTGTCGTATTTCAATCGTCCAGTACGCCAGGCCATGTGGGTTTAATGGCTAGAGCACAAGACACCGGTCCTGGAGGTCGCGGTTTCAATCCTGTGTAGCAGTAGGGAATTTTCCACCTTCCAGTTGCTCCAGGAGGACCTCAGTTTCAGTCATCCTTCTGTCAAATTGACCGACGGGGATTTTTCCTAAGGGTTAAAGGAGTTGGGGCGATGGCTTCGACACTCTGCCCCCTCCTCGTGCTGTGACTGTTGAATGTCTGCACTCTGCCAGCATTCAGGCCTGAAAGCCGCCCACGATTTGAACGACACTGGTTTTTCTTAAGCCTTACCTCCAATATACCGTGGTTTCTTAAGGAAGTCTTATCACATACTCTTCAATAACAACTTGTTCTAGCAGATTAATGCAGTGAAGATAAAGCAGAGCTTCATTATAGGTTACCACCGAAACAGAAAGGTACTTACCACAGATCTTTGTAACCTTAAAATATTTTGATACAATATTTAAAAACTTTTGTGATACTCATTACTTTTGTTTCGCTAGTTACTGTTGCAAGTTCTTATCTTTAACTGTAGAATAAGTGAAAGACTGTTATTCTGAAGCAAATGAAGAAGAACTTACAACAGTAATTAACCAACGTATAATATGATGGGAAACATAAGTTAAAAGTGTATACGTATAATGCAAATGCATAAGCAAGAGAAATAATAAAAATCGTCATCCACCGTGAAAACTACTGCAGTCCCGCAGGCCATTACAAATGTAGCACACAATCTGAACACCTCGAACAACTGAGCAACTAGTTAGCAATGTTTGGTTTTATGTAGCTCAAATAGTAGGAAGATTACCTGCCTCTTGAAGAAACGAGAAAGCGGAACACACCATTATATTTCAAACCTTAAGCAGAATTTGACAACTTATGGCGCCAGTGACGCGGCACCCACATTGCGAGTAGAAATAGTGCACATTATGGAGCAATACCGGACGAAAATGGAAGAGTATTTACAACTACGTTATTGTGAGAGGTCTGCCGTGACGGAACAGGTATTAGAAAAGGGACACTGAAATTGTTGTTATATGCTATCTCTGTAATTATGAGGACGAATGGCTTCTGAGATGACGTAATAAAATGAGGCACTGAAATTAAAAATCTCAGCAAACACTACCAACATAGACTTTTTCGAGCAATTCAGTACAGCAGCCTCAAGACGTATACATTGCCTAAGCCTCAGCGATATGAAGTTTGGATTCACGGCTTTATAACTACGAGGATGCCGACAACACAGCCCACCTAGAATGTTATAAACCACCCTCAATATACCCATCTTATGAGTCTCGTACTCATGCTCACGGCATCTTCACCTAACTAATCACCTAACCATTCCTAAAAATCAAAGTGACTTTCGTCGCAACTATTCCGTCCCACAACTTCTTTACATTTCCCGCAAAATCTTCCATCGACAAAATTCTACGGTACATTTCTCCCTTGATATCCGAGAAGAATAGAACAACTACAGCAATCAGGACTGATTTTCAGTAAGCAGACCAATGCTTGCCCAGTTATTTATGTTCACCTTATTGCATCCTTACTCCTTTACCGTTCTACCTATTCGTATGTTACAATCAACCACACTTATTCAGTGAAACTTCACTGTGTTGGCAGCGAGACTGGATTCTCCTCCATGCCTCCCTCCGCCACCATCTGAATCCCCAGGTCGAACAGTGTAATACGTGAAAGCTTCAACTAATAAACCTAGTAAATGCATGATACATATGTATAAACCCAGCGTGTTATTACATAACACATGTCATGGTTTTTTGTACTACCATTTTCCTGTTGTTTTATGTTTTATTATCATTCTTTGTATGCAGTATGTGAGGCAAGATGATTTGCTATTGTTTTCTTATGAACGCTTTTTACATATCGTATTACTTTCTCCTCCTTCATTTCAATTCCTCTCCATGCCACCTTCCCCACCCTCTTTCTCTTTCCTCCCTTTTGGAGCAGATGGAATCATGCACCGATCTCACAATATTTCTGTGTTGACCACCTATGGATGATACCTTAAGGTTACTAGAGTATACCTATTTACGTTTTGACTTTGTCATTCTCTTAAAATCCTACATTTGAGTTTTGTGCCTGTTCTGTTACATTTACTTTTGATACTTTAGCCCTTTCAGATTTTTGTTTCTTGAAATTGCGTTCCTGTGGTTCCTTATGGCGTTGAGTACTCGGTGTCAATTTGTACCTGTCTAATCTAAGATGCTCATTCTCTGTAACACTTTACTTACTTTGTTTAAATATTGTTATTTCAATGTATATGTTATCCCATTGGTATTATTGTCACATAGTATATGTGTTATTCTGATGATACAATTTTTGGCTTTACTTGGCAATGCGGCAATTTTTCTGGTGCTTTTGCAACAGCTGGATGTACACATTGAAAAACTGTCATTCGGCCTTTTTTGTACCGACGGTTCACTGTTCCTTTTATGCGCCTATTGTGTAATTTGTACGTAATGCTATCTCAGTGTCTGCATTTCTACCGTATACACTGTCAGCTTTTGCATGAAGCAAATTCTTCAGTAATATTTTATTACTGTGGCACTTTTCATATACATTAACAATCATGTATGGCTTTGCTTTAGTTGTGACATCATGTTTAACATTACTGACGGCAGAAGATATAAACAGTTTTTATGTCTGATACTGTAACCCTATCACACATTTGTCTTATGGACGTTAGACTGACTTCAGAGGACCTTGTAATACTTTGGTTGTAATGTCACATGGTACATACGTTATTGTGACTGTGTAACATTTAGGCTGTTCTTTGTATCCGTATAATTTTCCTACTGTCTTTATCAAAACTCAATTATAAAAAATTTTTTTTACTAGTTTTATGTTGAATGCATACTGTTCGCTTTCGGTGCCTATAGTGTATTTGTACATAATGCTACCTTGGTATCTGCATTTGTACTGTATGTACTGTCAAAATTTACATGATGTAAATTCTTTTCTAATATTTTACTACTGTGCCCTCTTACAGTTACTCTTCAGTTGCGTCTTCAAGCAACAGTTAATAGATTTGTCGCTTCAGTGTTTTCATAGTGGTCGTATTCCTTGATTTTCAGTTCATCCTCTATATGACAGTTAAGGGGATACGGAATCGGATTTTGGGTTAAAAAATCGAATTTTTTTTTTATTGGCGTATTATATTCTGCCATGTTTCCTCTTTAAAATGACGTATCATACATAGCTCTACTACAATTATAACTATTTTATTTTTATATATTTGTGAGATCGGGTATTGCGCTTTAGTTATACACGTCTCTCGTGGCTGACCATGAACTTTTTGGCAGTACCTTTAAAGTGACATGAATTCAAATATCCCGGTTTCCAGCGACTATTTATACACTAGTTGCCCGAAAATGTTTCTCTCTGGTTTCCTCAAGTTACTCTTTGACTTTGTGGCGGGACTGTTTTGTAAACAGTGTGATATAAGAAAGTAGTTGTTGTTGAGTTATTTCGTATTTAGTGCTTCATTTTTCGCAGTGAAAATGCCTAGAGCTAAAGCAAAAGTATTTAAAAAGCGTGTGAACTGGCAAAAGAAAAGAAATAATGATTCATTAGCAAAGCAAAGCAGTTCATCATCATCACTGTTGGAAAATGTGAATCCACTTATTACTGATTTGCCGAACGAACTTACACCAAATGAAAACAGTGCTTCTCATAAAAAACTAAGAGATTTGGAAGAGAAATATAATTTACTTGATAGAGGGAATGAAGTTTTTGAACTCATTGATACGAATATATTGTGTGAAGCTCTTGAAAACAGTTTGTGCTGCAAAAAATGTCATGGAAACGTTTCTCTGAAAGTAGAATCCCATGTTGGCCTGGCTGCCCAGTTTAATTTAATATGCAGTGTTTGTAAATACAGCTGTAAGTTTCCAAGTTCGGTTTCAGTAACTGTAAATAATGGATACAAGAAAACTGAACTTTATAGTGTAAATATTAGGTTAGTTTATGGATTGCGAGCAATTGGTAAGGGCAAAGCAGCTGGTGATATGCTATGTGGTGTTCTAAATCTTCCAAGTGCACCTTCAAAGTTTGAAGCTTACAATTATGTACTAGGATCTGCAGTTGAAGATGTAGCACAGAAGTCAATGCAGGTTGCTGTGGAAGAAGCAGTGGAAGAAAATGACGGCAGTCGTGACCTCACAGTGGCGTTTGATGGCACGTGGCAGAAAAGGGGCCACACCTCCAACAATGGTGTTGTAACAGCAACTAGTGTTGATACTGGCAAGGTTATTGATGTTGCAATAATGTCTAAATACTGTAGGTGCACAGGCAGGCTGAAAAATGAACACAGTGATGACTGTATTGCTAATTATTATGGTAGTAGTGGTGGCATGGAGGTTGCTGGGGTGAAGAAAATTTTTCATCGCTCTTCACAGTGGTATAATGTTCGCTATGTCAAATATCTGGGAGATGGTGACTCTAAAGCATTCAAAGAAGTTTTGGAAAGCAAACCATATGGGAACAGTGTAAATATAAGCAAACTTGAATGTATAGGACATGTGCAGAAGAGAATGGGTGCCAGGCTGAGAAGGTTAAAATCAGTTATGAAAGGGAAAAAACTAGATGATGGGAAAACCTTGGATGGCAGAGGAAGATTGACTGATTCCATAATAGACCACATTCAGAACTGCTATGGCCTTGCAATCAGGCAAAATACAGGCAATCTTGAAGAAATGAGGAGAGCTATATGGGCTTTATATTTCCACACCGCATCCACGGATGAGCATCCACAACATGGTTTGTGCCCCAAAGGTGAAAACAGCTGGTGTAAATACAATAGGGGACTAACAACAGGAGAGAAATACATTCACCACCACAGTCTACCATCAGCCATCATGGCAGAAATAAAGCCCATTTTCAGAGATCTGGCTGACAGAAGTCTTCTGATGAAATGTATTCACGGAAAAACGCAGAACCCCAACGAGTGCTTGAATAGTGTGATATGGCATCGTCTCCCAAAAACAGTGTTTGTCGGAATTAATACACTACATTTTGGTGTGTATGATGCTGTGGCAACCTTCAATCTTGGAAATATAACTAAATGCCAGGTCCTTCAAAAGTTGGGTATGTGTGTTGGTTCCCGTACGGTAGGTGCTATGTTCTTTTTAGATCAGCACAGACTAAGGCATGCTGATAATATAATCAAGACATTAGTGAAAAAAGCAAGACAGGTGCAGAGGGGTGCCAAAAGAAGACTTGAAGATGATTATGAAGACTGTGAAGGGGGTATTAGCTACGGATCAGGAATGTTTTAATCTTCTTTCTCCGTTTCCCGTAAGTTTACTTTTTACTTCATCTAGGAACATTATCTCAGGTACTGGTCAACCTAGAAGTCTGAAATTTTTATGACGTAGTGACATAGGTCCCTATTACATACTGAAACAACGATTTTTTAATTACTTGATTTACAAAAGACTTAGGGGTGATAGTCTAGTAAAAAGCGATGGAAAAAATTTACTTAAAAATAAATGTACAATATCTCTGTAAGAAAATACTTTGACAATAAACTGTTGTTTCAGTATTGTTGTAACATATGAATGCACATACAGTAAAATTTTTACCTCTCTGTCTCCAGTAGTTTGTGAGAAAATGTTCCCTATAGTAGGCATATATTAACATTGCGGGGATAGGTGATTCCGTATCCCCTTAATGCCACCTGGCGTCTGTAACGCTTTTTTCGTCGTATGTTATTGGAGTCTAGACAGTTTGGCACTCGACACCGTACATAGGCAAGTCCTATTTTCAGTGACTTGTATTTTCACTTTTGTGAACCTTGGTTTTTTGTTTTACTGTATAAGTAAACATGGTGTATTATGGACGAAAATTTTTCATATTACTACTTCTTGTATTGTGTTCCCAGTTTTCACCAGAGCTGTGTTTGCTGATGATGCATCGAATGTGTAACCGTACATAAATTTATTTATTGCCAAGACATTTCGACAGTTGTATCCTGTTCAAGTAAAACCACAGAAAATCTAACTCTCATCTTTGGTCCTGCCACTCAAAGTTTCTGTTGTCAACCAATTCGTCCCTCACAATAAAGAAGTAATCCTAACCCTTGCCAAAAGATATATACTGCCATCCATCGCAAAGACCGAAACCAATTAAAATTACTAACTGGCCGCACCTAAGGTCATGTCTTTTTATTCTAATCTTCCCCTGAACATCCTGCATTCACTACATGCTAACGAAAGTCAGAACTACCTTGACCTCTGTGTCTCTCGAAATCCTATAAAAATATGTGCTGCGCCTCATCTTCCACGTTCGCCTGCCTTCCCCAACTCACATCCTACACTGATTCACCCATTTCCCACACCATCTTCTGTACTAGGAGCACCTTCACACACATTCATTGGAATACTCAATCCTAGCAGTCAGTATCCTACCAATTAGTCACCAATCCACACACTCAGCAGGGCCACCACATCCACATTCAAATTTCAACGAACCTCCACGCCTAATCCACCCCAATCGATAGTTACTTTACCCGACTGTAAATACCGAACGATTAAATCAGTCCCGTAATATATATTACTTCCGGCCTTAAAGAACAAATCATCACCGCCCTCCATCCCTTCGCTTCCTCCCTCCTATAACCTGTTACAAGTCGTGAAAGGTATGTAATGGCAGACGACTTTCAGCATTATCATTGATTGTAATGTAACTATCGTGTAAAATGATAAAACTTTAAAAATAAAGACTTCCATTCACTATATTCCTTTTTTAAACAGAATTTATTTCTGCCTGTTCCATATAAATATATTCAAACTTTTGTTAATCACTTAATGCCTTTTTATTCATTGCTGTCCTGTCCTACTTATGCTGAATTGAAACAGAAACATGGGGCTAATATAAAAACGACTACACTGCAGCTGCTTTTGCCATACTGATGTGTGATGGTATATCTATTTGTCAGTTGATGAACAACCTTTCATTTGTAAAGGTTGCGTTTGAGTTTGCACACTAAATGTTTATCAACTGCTACTCATACAACACTCTGAAGACTTAAATGGCTCAGCGATTTGCTAACCTATATAGTTTACCCTCAGTTAAAATCGAGAAGCCACTTGCCACATTGTCCGAGCAATAGGCTTGTCAACATGGGTAACTGTTCCCGTACCACACTAGAAACGCCACTAGCGTATTAGGAGACTCATCCTGTATTAAACAATACATAATAAAATGTACTGTCCTGGCAAGACTTAACGAAACGATCTAACGCGACGGAAGTTGATTTCAATCCAGGGAACCGTTTTTTTAGTGGGCATGCGAGTCCGAGAAATGCGTAGACCCGCAGGCAGATAGTACAGCAGTGTGGCGTAGAGAGTACATTTCAGTAGTAGAATCGTAACAAACGTGGAGTGAGAATTTTGTGTTTTCATTTAAACTGAATTATAGTGCTTTCAACTACGATGAAGCTTCAAAGGAGTTATGTAAGTCTGGATGTTTTGTGGGCATTGTCATTGATAATTAATTTTGAGTCATCAGTCTGCGACATAGCCTTCTTGAAATTTCTTCACTGCTAATCGTTAGGATCTCTGTGCTGTGAACTTCTTCAGAATTTCACTGATGTCCCTGGGTGACGGAATGCTACTGCCTGTAGCATTTTTCATTTTTATTGAACATTCCGAATAAACCTATAAGTAATGCGAAACTAACACAGTCTCTCTGGCGCCGCTTCGAGGGAGACACGTTTTTTGCATGGGCACGCGACAGGGAAACGCTAATTCCACGCTTTTATGAACAACATTCAGCTGAAACCAGCTTCACTATCCAGGTGAAGAGTGAGGTCAGCTTGCCGTTTATAAATGTTTTGATCTGCCGAAGATCTGATATTCCTCTAGTGCGCAAAGTTTACAGATATCCACCAACATAAATAGGGAAACTCCATGAGAGCTAGTTCAACAAGTTTCGCAGAAATTCTGTGAAGGTTTTGGAGGTAGGAGCCGAGGTACTGGCGGAACTAAGACTGTGAAGACGGGTAGTTAGTCGTACATCGGTAGCTCAGTTGGTAGAGAAGTTGCCAGCGAAAAGCAAAGGTCCTGAGTTCGAGTCTCGGTCTGATACACAGTCTTAATCTGCCATAGTGTTTCAGGAATGTAGATGCCACTCCTCACCACTGCCCAGCCCAGAAGCCGGCTATTCCAAGCACTCTGTCTTCTCGTGCATTCCGCAACAGCTTGCGACCATTAGATGTTTACCTGAGGAGACACTGATGGTCAACGGCTGTGATGAGGTTTTCATAAAAATGGTTTTCAAACGAAGTGGTAGTAATAATTCAGTCAATAACATTGATCCATCAGTACATTACGTACAGCTAATGTTTGTGTCTGGAGTAACCAATCACACCCTATCACACCGAACGAACACCTCGTATGATGGTGTCGATGGCGCGGATGCAATTTATGCCTGGATTGTTGTTTCAAAGAGGCGTGTGCAGGATGTTGGGTTGTGTACTACCAGCTCCTGATCATACCATGGAGGTCGTACAGTTTTAATGGCATTGGCTATAGGGCCACAATGATCAGGTCACGTAGACGAAGCTGGTTTTCTGTAATGCGACTCACGGCTGGCGTGGTGTATGTCTCGTCGTCCGCAGTAGTCGAAGTCAATATAATTCCAGGGTCCGAGTGAGGAGTATTTATTGTGGGTCTGTCCAGCGTTTTTGTGATAGGGCCCTGCCCTCAGTCACGTATGTGACTAAGGCAGCGGAGTATCTGACCCACAGCAAGAGGAAATTTAGTTTGTCACCGCGCCAGACGAGGGTCTTGCATCATGCTGTTTCAGGTGTATTCCAGCATGGACTGCAGGATTTCACAGGCAGTAGATAGTTTCCTCGCCTTGCCGGGACCTGTGAAGCGTGACCAGGAGGACTGTTGCTGTAACACCCCAGCACGCTTAAGAAGTATAAGTCCACGCTGCTGTGTTTGCGTAAAATAACTTGGTTCTATTTACATTTGTTTCCACATTCAATTATATTCTTCGCACTGACTGTCTTTTATTCTTTGCGCACTCCATCAGTGGGATGTAGAGAGTGTTACGCTCACACAGCCGAAACCTTATCCGTGACCAACTGGTTGGTATGTAACGGACTGGAAGTTCAGGAGAGTGGATGGCCTTCCACCATTGATACACAAAGACTACAAAAAGGCTAGGATTAAGATAGCAATCGAAGACGTCACTCATGTTACCATTTATGTATGCCGGTATGTATTGCAAACTTCTGAATACGTTGGAACATCTGCTCCACACCAGTTCAGACGTTGTGTGGGACTATAAGCGTGTCGAGAGAACCATGTACAGCAGTATTCGCGGTATTATTCCCAGTTGTCACTAGTTGCAGAGGATTATCAGGCAAGTAGAGTAGCGTATTTCTTAGGTTCATCTCCCCAGCGCCTTTTATAGTTGCCACAAACCTGAGATATCACACTTCGTACCATCCAGTACTTTATTGTTCTGTAGTTCCAGGTATTATGTTCCTTTTGAATGTCCCTGCTTGTGCTAAGTGGTGATAATTAGAGCTGGGCATACACTGTATGTACCCAGATAGGTCCTACTTTCTGGAACTTTAGGTTGTGATGCGAGAATGTCCAATAGGCTTCCTTCCACACAGTCTCCTCTCCCGCCCCCTCTCGTCACCAGCGTGACAACATCTCTGTCACCACCGTCTTGACGGATGTTTGGGCTAACATGAAAGGGCATAACATAACCTGTTCTCTCAGACCCTGCCTTAGCTCGTCTGCTGACATCCGAAGGTGACTTTCTGTACCTGCTGAAATCAGTGAAATCTACCTACTCCTAATACGTACAAAGTAAACATACTCGGTTTCTTGTCACCTGGAATTCATTGCGAAACAGTAGCAATCATCCCACTAGAAAAATACTATTCGACACAACAGCCAAGTGAATACTAATAAACAGTCAAAATGATATCCCCCAAAAAACGTACCACATGGATGAAATTCATCCACCCATTACACCAAGCTTTTAAAACTGCTTTTGTCATTTATAAACATCACTTTCGTACATTCCCATGCAAAATTCATAAACACATATATAAAATTTCTACCAAACAATACCTCTCATCACAAAATGCATCTAATAAAACGCCCTAAATTTTAATACACTATCCTGTCCGCTCCATATCGGCATAACCCTAGGTCTCAACACATAAGGCAATGTGTACGTAGACTGAGCAGTAGCGGTGTGTTCTATCACTTTGTTACTTTTCCCTTCCTACCCCTCTCTCCATGTTTGAGACTAGCACTGGTATTGGCGGTAAAGAGTGTGATGCACTCCGAAAGGAATAGATGTTTCTGACATGGATGACTGTAATATATGAGGGAAGCTAAAGTCTCACATTACCCATAAGACCATTTCAGTTACTTTGTATGTATCTCGACAACTATTGAAGAATTTAGTTCTTTTTCCCTTCATTGTGTACAAGCTTCTTAACATCACCCGCTGATGTATATCGTATTCTTGTAACTATGCTTAGCATTGCCCAATCCGTTCATGATGTTCGAGGGGCTATTTACCGGCTTTTTGTACTTACTTCCGCGACCACCACAATAATGTTGTGAAATTCCGAACGACTGCGCACTCTTCCCTATTTTAAGTTTCACTGCCTACAGTGGCGGAGGCATTATCGGGCCCTATAGTATCTCATATTGTGGTGAGCCTACGGCTTTGTGGAACTTAAATTATTTCGTTGTGACAACATATTGTAACTGAGTGTCACAATAGTTACGGACACTATTTGCAATATGACTTGACATCTCCGTTGTCTGATGAGCTCACTATGATCTCCCAGAGGACTGTCAATGTTACATACTTGTCTTTAACTTCTGAATATACAATAAATGACAAAGCTGTTTCATATACTCTTACATCAGACTGGTGTCCTGATCCATAATCCATGTCTCTCGAGCACCGAACTTCAGTACCACATGATTTACTTTGGCGTTGGCCACCAAATCGGCTTGCAAACCTGGATAAGTACCATTACATGTAGTGCGAAAATTTATCTGTTACTATCGGGAAACAGTGATTGCCTACCTGTGTTTGTGGCAAATGACCTACGCTGTCCATATCAATAATTTCACAAGTTTTACTACCGTCCAGTAGTACGTGGGATACGTTGATGGCTCAAGTCAACCCGCTGTGAGCATGGTACAGGGCACTTCACATATCGTTTCACATCTTGATTGCGTGTATGCCAACAGTACTGTTTGTGCACATGTAGTTTAGTGGTTCTTTAATCCCATCGTCCAATAATGCATGGAATACAGAAGATTCGTTGATGATACAATCTTGCTTTTTGATGATACAAACAATGAAATTGATAAATTAGCAGCAGATCTAAGCAAAATGCACAAAAATTTTAAATACATGGTTGAACATGAAACTAATAAAAGCATAAACTTTGTTGACCTGAAGATTTGCAATAGTAACCATAATAATCAATTTAGTATTTACAGAAAACCTAGCACCACAGATGTCAGTATTGACAACCCATCATGCCACCCTCACCAACAAAAAATGGCATATTACAGAGCCATGGTACATCGAGTTAAAAAAACTACCAATGAGTGACACAGACCAAGAAACTGAAATCCATATAATTAAAACAGTGGTTCATAATAATGGATATAAACCCACAATAATAGAAAAAGTCCCCAACAAAATGCAAACGGAAAACACATTTCCCTAAACAGCAATCCACACAACATGCACTCCAAGCCAAATCAGTGTGCCACAGAAGCCTAGCTTCAATAAGCTGCTCTCCCATACATGGGCCCACTATCATACCAACTTATTTAAAAAGAAAAATATCACAAACAGCTTTTCCACAAATTATAAATTACAAAAAAAGTATTCCATGATGTAAACACCTCCAAGAGCCCCTACAGTAGATCAGGAATATAGAAGCTCAAATGTGATACATGCCCAAAATTCTACATTGGACAGACAGGCAGAAGTTTTGAAGTTAGATACAAAAAACATATTGATGCTTTAAGGCTTGGCAATTTGAACAAATCTGCATTTTCAGTGTATATTTATGATGAAAACCATTCAGTGAGAAACATTGAGAACAACTTAAAAAAATTTAATCTAGCAGGAAAGGGAACCACTATGAATATACTGGAAGAAATAGAATTACGCACACACAAAAACAGCACCCCAGACTATTTCCATAATGAACCAACCGAGCTGGCTAAACACCTTTACTGAAAAATTTCCAAAAATTAATTTCCACCCTCCAAAGTAAAGAGTATTCCTACACCTATCTGCAGATAAAGTATCAAATTTATCTGTTTCTACAATTCTCATGATACTAAATGTAAATTAATAATGCACTGTCTTACCCATATTTATATATAAATTTTTGACATGGAACTTCTTTAAAATTAGTGTAGTAGTATTCGCTCTAATGTTCACAAAATCAATATCTCTCTGTACTGGTTAAAAGGCGTTTCAGTTGCATGAGTGAATATATGATCTTTTTCCAAACATGTAGCATCTTTGTAATATTACGATATATCATAGCATCTTTGAAACTCATAAGTTTGTGAACACTGTGTATCTCTCAAAACAGGTGGTGCATGTTAGAAATCTGTTCTGTGACTAAGCTGAAGTGCTCAGTGAAACAGTTTAGGTGTGCAACGATAGAAAAAGAGGGGAAATGCATTCAGTGACAATTCAGAAGCAATTATGCAACTTTATGTGTGCAATAATGCGAATGCAGCAATAACTACAAACGATGTCTGCTGGACGAAAACTATGAAAACAAGTACTCGAAACCGACATTTGACGTCAGTCACATCACAATGCAAATCGGTAACTCAACCATCTTTGTGACATACTTATAATAATGTATTGTCTATATTTTAGGAAAACTAATCAGTAAAAAACGCAGCACGTGTTGTAATGAAAGCATGAAAGCCGTCTGACGATGAATCGTAAAGATTCGAAGCCGATAGCAGAACTTTTTGAATAAAGGAACTTCAAATAAATTTGTGGCTGGTTGCTGTCTCAACACCATCAACCATGACTGAAATGGGCACCTGACCATCGGCACTGGCCTTTGGCGCAGAGGCGTAAGTTGCATGGTCCGATGAATCCTGATACCTTCTTCATCACGCCGATTGGAGGGCTAGAATCCATCGTCTTCTAGGGGAGCAGCTCCTTAACACCTGTGCTGCGGGACGGAGACATCCGTTATGCTCTGGGGAACTTTCACATGGGCATCCATGCACCCCACGGAGCTCGTGCACCATGACCGCCAAAGCAAATCGTAAATGCTTGCAGACCATATACACCCTTTTCCGACGATAATGTTACCCGAAGGCAGTGGGATGTTTCAACAACGCAATGTGCCATGTCACAAAGTCGGGAGTGTGATGGAGTGGTTCGAGGAACACAATGGCGAATTCCAGTTGATGTGCTGGTCCCCCAAATCGCCAGATCTGATCCCAATCGAACACACATTAGATGTGATACAACGTGACGTCAGAGCTCATGGACTCCTCATCGCCCTCTCTCCGATATATACGGGAATTAGGTGACTTGTGTGTAGATGTGGTGCCAGCTCCCTGCAGGGACATACCAAGGCCTCATTCCTTACACTCCACGACGCTTCACCGCAGTTATCGGTGCCAAAAGTGGACATAGCGACTTTTAGGTAGGTGGTAATAAGGTTCTGGCTGATTAATGTATAGATTTAAAGTGAACGGTTCGTAGTGAAGACATCCAAAACTCCGAACATCTTCTGTTACCCTTGGCAAAATTCCAACTGTACACGCCTCACACCATTACAGAGCCTCCAACAACTTGAACAGTCCCCTGCTGACGTTCCTGCTGACGTGCATTGTCCATGGATTGCATAGCCGCATGCGTCCATCCACTTGATACAGTTAGAAACGAGACTCGTCCGACCACGCAGCATGTTTCCAAACATCAACCATCCAGTGACGGTGTTGAGGGGTCCAGGTGGAGCGTAAAGCTTTGTGTCGTCCGGTCATTAGGGGTACACAAGTGGGCCTTCGTCTCCGAAAGCCCGTATCGATGTCGATTCGTAGAATGGTTCTCATTCTGGCACTTGCTGATGGCCCAGCACTGAAACCTGCACCAATTTGCGCAAGTGTTGCACTTATGTCACGCTACAATTCTCTTCAGTCGTCGTTGATGCTGTTCTTGCAGGATCTTTCCTGTTATTCACGATACACTCGTGAAATGGTCATACTGGAAAAATCACCACTACATCGCTACCTCGGAGTTGCTGTGTCCCATCGCTCGTGCTCCGCCAATGACACCACTCACTTAAATCTTGATGACCTGCCATTGTAGGAGCATTAACCGATCTAACAACTGCGCCACACACTTGTGGTTTTCTATAGGCGTTGGCGACTACAGCACCGTATTGTGCCTGTTTAAATATCTCTGTATTTCAATACACATGCGTATACCAGTTCCTTCGACGCTTCAGTGTACATGTTTGCATCCTTCGTCTAGTGTGGATTAGAAAATCAAATTGCATCTAATTGACCGACTCGTAAACTGAAAATAAACTGGAATAGATGTATGCTGTAGCGCTTTTCGACAGGAAAAGCAGATAATGACGGCGTTGGCAAGCATGTAGATACGCGGAGAACAGTGAGTCACCATTGTATAATGCACGTTTGTCTGCTACTGCGCTCAGGCGTACATGAGTGCCTTTAGCATATATGTATGCCCTGCAGGTAACTGCGAAACGGTTAATGACAGAATCTTCCTCTCACGCTGACGTGTGCAGAACAGTGAGCTGCAAACTACACGTGATCAGCAGTCCCAAAACCAGAAGAGTTCCGATAGCAATAACTTACTTTATTCAGTAAGATACTCGTTGAGATGCAAATGATGGCGAGACTTGGGCGTGCACAGAAATCCAGGCAACAGCTTCTAGATCCGCATAGCACACAGTAGAATGACTGCCTAAAGCACTTTGAGGGCGACAGGCGGAGTACTGCCTCAGTGGGTTAGTAGAGGCTGTTGTGACCTAGCAAAGCTGAGAATGGTACTATGTGTCTGGCAGGCGGCAGACACATGGAATAGACAGGTCGCGGATTAGGCAGCTGTTCAATTGCTTACCACGCTGGTGTGCAGGCACTGGTCTGAGAGCAGATGAAATAATCCTGGAGATGACTCCCTCTTCCTGCCGTTGGTCTGAACCCTAGAATATATCACCGGATCCTAGAACTGCACCTAGGACATGAGGCTAGCGAAACTGAGTAACCTACATGAGCCCGACACCTGGTTACAGTATCTGTCTGCTTTGTCAGTGCCGGCCACTGTGATCGAGCGGTTCTATGCACTTCAGTCCGGAACCGCGCTGCTGCTACGGTGGCAGGTTCCAATCCTGCCTCGCGCGTCGATGTGTGTGGTGTCCTTAAGTTAGTTAGGTTTAAGTAGTTCTAAGTCTAGAGGACTGATGACCTCAGATGTTAAGTCCCATAGTGCTTGGAGCCATTTGAACCATTTTTGCTCTGTCAGTAGTCGGAGACAGCTTAGCTGTTAAGTGATTATTTATACTGGCTCTCCCCAGCACTGTCGTGATAGGGCCCTACCGTTTGCCATTTAGGCGACCAAAGCAACGCAGCATTGGACTATAGCAGTAGAGGATCAACGGGCACTGATATCTGGGGAATCACCCTCTCCGACCACGCATGTCCGACAATTGTGAGAGGGACATTCATAGTCAGGATCTAGCCTGATTCGTGTCAAGTGTCTATCCCCACCCCCCTTCCCCCAACTCATGCCATCTGAAAATGCCCACACCTGAATGTTCCACAGAGAACAATGTAGCCGCTTCCAGCTTGTCTCCGTCCCGCAGTACAGAAGTCAATAAGCTGTTACTGCGGAAGACAACAGATTCGCGCTGTCCTATCGAAGTGCGTTACTAGATTAAAGACGTCAATGATAGCGGTAGATGAATAATGGATTACCAAACATAAAATGGTCAACCATACAAAAGGAGACTAAAAGCTACACATCTACGAAGAGTATTGGAATAATAGTAACTGGACCGTTTACGTAAATAGTGTGTCCCTATACGAGGTAGGAGAATGAATAATTTCATGACTTGTCATTAAAAGCATATTAGGATCAGATTTTATGGACAAAGCTAGGCTGGTTTCTGGCTGAGTAGGAAGGACATTCCGTTTCAGATTTAAACCACGAATGAACTGCAATTCATCTGTCGTGCGTATCGAAAGCTGGTCAGTGGTTAAGTGAGTTTTCTACTTCACAAATTAAAGTGTTAGAATAGAAACGTTAGGTAATTTGCAATTTCTTATAGGAAATGTGTCTCCTATATAGTCCAAATACTTACAAGTGTTAATTCCTGAGAAAATATCGCCTCAGCAGTTGTTTACCCAAAGGTGAAAGACAAAAAATAACATCTAGGAAACTCATAAACAGAAATGCAGAGATATAGCAGGGACCGAGAGTCAAACAATTATGACCTGGGAGCTGAAGTAATGCTTTACATTTTTGTGACCACTAGCAAAGCCGTCGACGAGATTACCACAAAGCTCCTAACGTGATTCAGTATGCCGTTGAATATTGTAGGTATTCTTACCCGTCAGCTTATTGTTATTTTACCCGTAGACATACAGCCCTTTTAGGTTTTGTTGGTGGGTGGATGTGAGGAGAGGGCGGGCAGGGGAGAGTGCGTGCCGTTAAGAGGCACATTTTGCTTTCGGTTACCGATGGCGCGACGCGAGCACCACCTACGAGTGGTGGCAGGATGCTGGGCTTGTAGAGGGAGAGCGACTCCCTCGGTGCGGTTTAAGGTGGTTCAAATGGCTCTGAGCACGATGAGAATTAACTTCTGAGGTCATAGGTCCCCTAGAACTTACAAATACTTAAACCTAACTAACCTGGCATTCGGAAGGACGACGGTTCAATCCCGCGTCCGGCCATCCTGATTTAGGTTTTCCGTGATTTCCCTAAATCGCTCCAGGCAAATGCCGGGATGGTTCCTCTGAAAGGGCGCGCCCGACTTCCTTCCCCATCCTTCCCTAATCCCATGAGACCGATGATCACGCTGTCTGGTCTCCTTCCCCAAACCAACCAACCAACCTAACTAACCTGAGGACATCACGCACATCCCTACCCGAGGCAGGATTCGAACCTGCGACCGTAGCGGTCGCTCGGTTCTAGACTGTAGTGCCTAGAACCGCTCGACCACTCCGGCCGGCCTCTCGGTGTGTTCGTAAAAAAATACTCACTCGAGGGCATGGTTACAACCGCAAGTGGTTGACTAGTTTGGAAGCCTCTAAAATCTACAGCGTTTCCCGAGATAGAGGAGAAAAACAAACTGCAGATGGAAACTTATATCCTAATCCGTGATCCTACAAGGCAACATAGCATCGCCTTCGAAGGAGACAAGGTCTACTTAAGTAGCAGTTAACTCATCCTTCTCCACTGGCAATCGTGGCTAATAGTCGCGATCAGTGAGTAATAAATGACGTTGCGAGACGTTCTGCCTAATCATGATTGATACTGAAGAGATGGGTTCTTCATGACACTTTCTACAAACCCTCAAAGTCTGACACAACAGTCATGTGAGACCATTATACTCTGAGATGGCAAAAATCAAGGGCTATCCCTTCATATCGTGTGGAATCTCCCACTGCCCGGCTTAGTAAAGCAGGTAGACGTGGCATGGTCTCAACAAGTCGCTGGAAGTCCCCTGCAGAAATATTCAGACCTGCTGCTTCTGTAGACGTCAATAATTAAGAAAGTGTCTCCAGCGCACGAACTGACCTCTCCAATGTGTCCATAAATGTACTATGGGGTTCATATTTGGCGATCTGGCTGGCCATATCATTCGCTCGAACTGTCCAGAATGCTTTTCATACAAGTCGCTAATAAATATGGTTTGGCACATTGTCAACCATAAAAATTTCATCGTCGTTTGGAACATGAAGTGAATGAATGGTTACAATTGGTCTAGAGGCACCCGAAAATAAGAATTTCTAGTCACTGATCTGTCCAGTTGGACCGAAAGCACAGTCCATCCCACGTAAACACAGCCCACACCGCCAGCAGGGGTGGCCGAGCGTTTCTAGGCGCTACAGTCTGGAACTGCGGGACCGCTACGGTCGCAGGTTCGTAACCTGCGTCGGGCATAGATGTGTGTGATGTCCTTAGTTTAGTTAGGTTTAAGTAGTTCTAGGGGACTGATGACCTCAGCAGTTAAGTCCCACAGTTCTCAGGGTCATTTGAAACATTTGAACAGCCCACACCATTATGGAGCCAAAACAAGTTCCACAGCGCCCTGTTGACAACTAGGGTCCATGACTTCGTGCGATCTGAACCACACTCTAAGCCTACCATCAGCTCTTACAAACTGAAATCGCGTCTCATCTGACGAGGTCATGATTTTTAAGTCATCTACGTCCAAGAAGTATAGTCCAGTGCCCAGGAAAATCAGTGCATGCTATGTCGTGCTGTTAGCAAAGGCACTTGTCGACCATCTGCTCCAATAGCTCATTAACACCAGATCTCACAGCCCTGTCCTAACGGATGCGTATGTCGTACGTCCAACATTTACCATCCATAACTCTACGCAAACGTCGTTCCCCTCGGTCGCTAAGTAAAGGTCTTCAGCCACCGCAATGTCCGTGGTGAGAGGTAAGACATGAAATTTGGTATTCTCGGCACGCTGTTGACACTATGTATCTCGCAATACTGAATTCCCTAACGATTTAGGAAATGGAATGTCTCGTGGGTGTACCTCCACCTAGCATCCCGCGTTCACTGTCTGTTAATGACTTCAGAAACCTTCTGACATGCACGACCTGAGTACAAATGACAGCTTCGCCAATCCACTGCCCTTTTATACCTTGCGTATGCGATCCTGTCATCTGTATATGTGCATATCGCAAACCCATGAGGTTAGTCACCTTACTGTAGATGCAAAACACGATGGACAATAAAAGAATCCGTCCAAGTATGCAAAACCCATACACGTTGTAGACAATCATCCGCATCAGAGCACCAAGGGGAATGGGACAAGGATGTGGGTTTTAATAACATACGCTTGCTGGCCGAGGAAACTAAAGTTTACAGAAAGAATGTCGGTCATAGAAATTTTTTTTTTGATTCGCTTGCTATGCAAGTACAAGCTTTAATATTTACGTATAGACGTCGGCCTATCTATAGCAGCCAGGAGTTTTTTACCCAGTAACTCCACTTCTCCGAAAAAATTCCGGGAAAATAGTGTTTTATAAGTCAACGCGAATCTGTCTTTTTTAAATAACAGGTATTTTTAGTTTTTAGTTAATCTTCTTGGAGATGCTAGAGAATCTCTTTTGATATCAATCTCGGTTTAATTTTCCTAGAAAGTTAATTAAAAGCTTCCAACGTCCCGCAGAAATGACTTACGGATACTCTGGTTAACAGCGTCGCTCTTCTTTTCTCTAGTTACCGTTCGACCCCCAAAGGCTGAATTTTGATCTCTGTTGTAATGTTATGAGATAAATATGCAACAATGTACAGAAAAATGCTGTAACTACATGTTACACCTGCGTTGCCATATCGTCTGAAACGAAATCAGTTGATTTCGTATCTGACGTGTAGTACTGACAGAAAATATTTTGTCTTGTTAACCCAGAAACTAAGGAAATGCTAATGATTTGGATTTCCTCATTTAGAGCTCATAAATAAATATCTGTTTTATCTCAATTTTCAGATCAGTAAAAGGATGTAAAAGTAAGGACAGATGTAGGTGGTCCTGTAGCTTGGAAATAAAAAACCAAAGTATCTGATAATTCTAAATTAATTCGATGAATGCGGCTTCCTTACATCAGCTACTACCCAACAGCGACGTATGAAAATTTATACCGGACCTGGACACAAATTTCCCCCCTCATCACCATCAGTTGCCTTAACTACTTATCTGTGCAGGCTCCCTGGATCGATCCAAACTTTATGTTAATACATCTAAACATAATACAGTTGTTGTGAACGAATTCGCATTCATGGGCTTAATTTCGGCACGTGTTGTACAGCTGTCGGTCTTGGAAGGTCTCGTTCTTCCAGACTTGCATGTAAATATGGCAGGCCTATGTGGACACATGATGATAACAGCACAGGTCTCCATCCCTCGTTGTCTTATTCTTCCTGTTTCGGGGATCGAAGTAATGTTGGGAGCATTAGGTGACGAATTCAGTGGTCTTCGATTTGAGGATGTGTGCAGTATGACATGGGGAAGTGTTGGTTAGTCCGGCTACGGTGCAGGGATACATGAATTGGTTAAGGCGACCGAACATGGTAATTGGGAGATCCGGGTATGAGTCCCGGTGCGGCACAAACATTCTTGTGTCATTACTGAGCGTAAGATGTGTAATTCATCTGCTTTCAAGGAATTTGTATTCGCTGAGTTACTCGTAGTTTCGAAATATTTCGTTTAGCTGTGGATCGCCAACAGTGCCTGTTCTTTGAAACGCGCATCTAAGAAACTGAGAATCCTGGCGAGTTTGTGGGTTTTGTAGTTTCAATAAATCCTGCGCGAATCTGGAGTGGAAATGATTGTTTCTGAACTTTACTCGTTTCTACTTCCAATTCTTACACATGTCTACAGAATAAGCATTTGTCTCTTTTATAGAATTGAGGTTAATCAAAAATCACGGAGGCGAAATGCTCGCAGATGCTCACAGCAGTAGGGCGGCAGGAATGCTGCTTAGGTTTAGAGGAATGCTCAAGATAGGATAAGAGAATTTAAAGGGTCAGGTGACGAAATTTAAAGGGACGTATGACAGTGTCATGTTAGATGTGAAGCCATTGGGCTACTTACTTCCAAGATCGCTGGCCTCCCACCCCACTCTCACTGGGGTTCCCCCACCTAGCCCGCACACCCCAGTCAATCGTATTTAGTACATTCAAGGTCACCCCTCCCATTGCCCCTTTTATCTCTCAGATTATAAAATGTAGGAAAACTACTCGCATCTCCCATTCTCCCGACTCCCTATTTCTTGCTAGTGCACTTGTGTGGACATCGACATTTGAGGTGTGTGTGAGGACCACTGACGACATAATCAGCTTACTTAAAACAATGACGTTTCATATTACCACTACTTGCTAGCGAAGACACTTGGACATTGCGATGTATATCTGAATTACTATAAATTAGTGATATCACGGCATATTCCATACAATGGCGGTTAATATTAACGTAGTATAGGGGGCAACATACTGTGACATTATAGTATGTGGCTGAGTAACTACAATTTAGTGAAGACATGGCACATTCTGCAAAAATGGGGGAAAATATTAGTCCTGTAGGTCCATTCCTTGGTAGGGCTACTGAAAAATGGTGTTCGCTACTACTATAATTAACGGTTCAAAATGGTTGCCTTATGGTTTCATATCTTAACATAATTAGCAACAAAGCATTAGGTATTCTCTGAAAGTACTGAACCTCCAATTGATATTTATAGTTTTAGCAAATTTTACCACAAATACGCAAGATGAGTACGAGACTTAGCAAACCATAAACTACTGCTATGAGGAACACGTCTGAGCATTACTAATTTGTGGCGTCATATACAGTTAAAAACAATGGCATAAACAACAGACATTCCACTGCTCTTTACAATTTCGGTCATTTTTCTGTAAAGACGCAGACGTAAAGAACGACACTGGTCAATTACCACTGTGCAGTAAATATACCACTGTTACAAAGAACGTTTCCCCACATTATCGCCGTGTAATGTCATCGAGTATTAGAAATCAGTGACTCTACCACTCTATCTCCCATCACTGTTTATATTTTCGATCAAATTACCCCGAAACACCCAAGTTTCCATTCTAAGATACATGTAAATATGTGACTATAAAAGTCCAGTAATTAGTGTATCATATTATTTTAACACAATACGTCGATATCTTGCATCAAACAGTTACCACAAGGAATTTTTTAACAACACATACATTGTGCATGTACCTTATGCAAACACACTGATGTATAATCGCAGCCCCCTATTTCTACTTGCAGTTTTGCCGATTCTCCCTTAATATTCCAAAGACAGACATGTTACAGTAACAATGGCTTTCGGTTTTAAGTAGGGTAACACTCATTACACAATTCACCTAGAGAAGTGGATGGACTAATACTTTCCGACATTTCGAAAAATATGTGACAGCATGGCTATATTTCAATGCTTCAGCCACACACTGTAATGTCAAAGCACGATTGTCTTTTAATATGTAATGCCCCACTTTTTTCCTAAGAACATACCTATTGTTAAGAGTCAGAATTTGGTGACAAAATGCATAAACATGTCTTGTCCATGTCATATTTTTCTACGTAGTCTCCATCACGTTCTACGGCCATACGCAAATGCTGTGGAAGAGCACGTATTCCCTGCTGTTAAAAGCTCTTGTCTTGTAGGCGTAGCTATGTTTTCACTGCATGACTGACAATCTCGTCATCTTCAAAGTGTATTCCCCGTAGAGAATCTTTAGGTGGCACAAAGACATGGATGTCCAAGGTTGCCAGGTCTGGACTGTAAAGTGGATGAGGCAATGATGTCCAACCCATTTTGACGATGTGTTACCGGATTCTGTATATCCTGAGGCTTTAACCTTCTTCACCTATCGCCCGACTGTACTCCTATCAACTGCAGAATCGTCATACACTGCACACAAACGCTTATAGATGTTCACCACGGTTTCTTTTTCTGCACACAAGAATTCAACAACAGCTTGCTGCCTGTAACGTGAGTTGTATGTAGACGCGATTTTGAAGCTATACTACGGCTCCTGCATCTGCAAGAACGGTTCGAAACGTCACAGCACACAGAACAAACATGAAATGTGAAGCAGACATAAGGACGATGTATTTAATTTATGGTACTTTAGCCACACGCTGTAATGTGAAACTGTCCTACTTCGTAAATTGTGGTAAAATAGGACGTAATTTTTTTAAAGTAGGATGATCCTGATGCTGAAGATTCTGTCACTACTTTGTACAGACCTTGAATGCCGAGGCCCACACCATTTATCAGGTATTAAAACGGGAAGGAGAGGGAAGCTTGATTCTCTTTGTCACAGAGAGAAAAATGGGGAGGAGAGTTGTTTTCCGTCTTTTCTATCTGCTGAGATATAAGAGGTGGGAGGTGAAGTGGGAGCGGAAGGAGGACCTTGAATATATCACAAGGAATTGTGTGAGGTTCTTGAACAGGCTAGGAGTTCCCCATTGGGTGGCATCAGGGTGATCTTCAAGGTAACTAGCCCAATTGCCTCAGGTGTAACATGACACCCTGATGTGTTCCTTTAAATCCAGTTATCTGTTCCTTTAAATCACATTATCTTATTTTATCTTGTGACAAACGCCCCTCCCATTGGCAGAAACTCTGCTTTGGACGTGTGAGAATTCATAGTGATTCCAATTCAAAACACTGAAGGTGCGTCGTCATTATCACATATTCAACACCACTGTCAGAGAGTGCCGGTGGGACTGGTCAGATACATCATATATGAGTCTCCATGACAGATGCAGTTTTCTTGTTATACATATCTATCTCTGATAACACTCTTACTATGCTTAATCCCAACTGTTTAATCCATCTATAGGGAAGCGTAGGCTAGATATTGATTTTATTCGCATTATTTGAAATTACAACCAATTTAGTACACATAAGAAAAAAATTCTAGGCAATCAGTGTGGAATGGGAATAAACAAAAAAAAAGACTAAAGTGAGTGTATTCAGTCCAGGAGAAGAATATGAACCTCTGACTATGACAATTGGATGAGAGGATGTGGATGTAATAGAGGAATTCCCTTACCTGGGAAGCAAAATCACAAGGGGTGGTAGAAGCCGGAATAAAATTGCGAGCAGAATGCAAAAGGCCAAAACTGCATTTAATCGGAGTTGGAACTTCCTCACCAGCAAGAACATCACGAAAGGTATCATGAATGCTGTCGTTTGGAGTGTTGCCCTATACGGATGCGAAACTTCAACAACGGGAAGCGAAGAGAGAAGACGGCTGTGACTCGGGCCACGATCAATGTGTAGCTTTTATTTTTAATAGATGGGGAATAAGGGTAATGATGGATACTTTACTTAATTTCTATAGTGATCTGTGGTAAAAAATTGCTGTTTTTAAGAGCACGCCGCAGCCCGTAGTATGAAGCAATCGTCCTCCGTTTCTGGCGGTGGCGCCGCTGTGGCAGTCACAGCTTTGGCGTCTCCCTCTGGTGGGAAAGGGGAAGGATTGCCTGTTCACTTGCATTTAAGGGGCGCTATGAGCTCGCCAGTGGGTCAGTCTCGGTCAGTCTCTCGCCCCCGGTTTGCTAGTCTGTCTCTAGTCCGCATTTGTTAGGCAGTTAGTGTCTGTCTGTCGTTGGGAGTGCTAGTATTTCAGTCGTTAGGAACAACCCTTAAAGACGGCAAATTGAGAGTCTTTCCACTCCGTCAGTAAGAGAACTCAGCGAGTGGTCGCCCGGTCGGGGCTTAGTTCCTGCATCTGAGTCTGCGCGTTAGGCCGCCAGTCTGCTCGAGTTTGGTCTGGCAATGGTCATTGGCGGTTGGATCGATCGGTTGGTCGGTCGTACACTGAGACACAAGATGACTTATCCGTCTTGAGCGTCGGCACATGTGAGGTCGCCACGTGAGTCCAGTGGGCCGCAGCGTATAGCGACGGGTAGTGGAGTTCGCGGTCGACACGAGAGCAGCAGGAGTCAACCCACGACCTCAGTCTGGCAGGTGCGAGCTGCGACGACGTGAAACGGGAGATCGGCGCGCCTTCCTGCTAGACCGGCAGTAGACGGTTCGCTAGAGCGACTTGGGGGTGCTGCGCCAGGTCCTCTAGAGAAATCGCAGTTTATTAGAATTTAAGTAATTGGTGATATGTTGTTTGATTCACTCTTGTTAAATGCTACTTGTTTTCTTGGTGAGGTCTCAAGCCGTTTTGCTTTGGGGTCGTCCCACCATTCTTCTCCGTTTGCCCACCCACGTGAAGGTGGTTGTTTATAAATTGGGTGGTCTGTTTTTCCCTTGTGGAGTAGGGGCGGGTTAGAGCAACCTGCGGTTCGGGTTGTTCTGTAATCTCCCTATCAATCTATCGTACGTTAGTAGCTGCCTCTGTCATGTTTGTCGGATTTATTTGGTGTGTTAACGAATTTATTGCATGGAGTGTAACGGCCTAATACCTGAAATATGTTTTGATCTTTGGAAACTTTGATACTATTGCCTATGAGAGGGATCTTAGCTATTGTTTGGCCAACCTTGTAGAATTTTATATAAGACTGCATTTCATGGGGTTTTATTTAAATGATCATTTTAGTATGTTAAGTTGCCACCCTTTCACCGTAAGACTTTTCTTAGAAGTTAAAATCAAGTTGCACCTTCGATAGCAAGGTTAATATCTTAATTGTTAGAGTTTTGTACCATTTCCATCCCTGCTACGGGGGGTGCATAGTTTGTGTGCTTGCGTAAATTGTTAAAACTCTTAGTTCAAAGTTATCTGGTGTGTTGCAGATTTGCACCAGTGCAGACTTTCAGAGGCTGTTGTGAGCGGTCGTAACTTCGACTGTGTCAAAAGGGAGCGGCTCATACAGTCAAAACTTGTTTCTTTGTGCTTCTGAATAAATCGTAACTTTGATATTTGGAGGGTGCTTTCTGATTATAATTTTAATGTGTTTCTTGTAAATATTGCTTTTAGGCACTATTAAAGTGAATAAAATTCCCATTTCTGAAAAGGAATTTGGTTATGAGTTCATCAGTTACTCCCTGGCAACTACTTCCATTCTTACATAGTGTGATTACATGTGTTAATGTCCTTGATGAATCGCTGGTAAATAAAAAAAATCTTAGAAAATATATCACGGTTCATATAGCAATGAGTGAGATCACCAGTAACTTCAGTCTTGGAACAATTCATAAGTAATGTATCCGGAAAGACGGCGTTAGTCGTCGAGTAGCCCTACGTGCAGCAGCACTGGACGACTTACAGACATGCCGCGTTGTTTCAGGAGGAGAAGGCGTTTGCACCCTACAGTGCACAATGCTATAGATAACATCGAGATGAGCACTGTAGATGGTATAAATGGACAAGTGTTTTTGCATTGTCCTTCAAATGACGAAGATCAGCTGCAAAGACAAAGTAACAAATGAAGAGGTGCTTAGAAGAGTACAAGAAACCAGATCTCCGTTGAGGCACATCCAAACAAGGAGAGACAAACGTGTAGGGTACATCCTACGACACAACAACATCATTGCAGCAGTAGCGGAAGGAGCTATTGAGGGAAGGAATCAGTGTGGGGGACCAAGGATGTCATACATGCAACATATCATGAATAATGTTGGATGTAACACTACGTGGAAGTGAAGAGCAAGGCAGACAGGAGAGAGGAAAGGCACTCTGTTGCAAACCACCTCAGGGTGGAACACTAAAAGTAGAAGAAGAAAGATGAAGTTTAAATACGTAGGTGTGTGTTTCGAATAAGAAAGGTGAATTGCTAAGAAATGTTGGAAAGGAGAGAAAGGGATTAAACTGGAAGACGAGATGACAATCAAGATGAACAATTTCTGGTATTTTATACAGTTTAAGCAAGTTATGATCTGTTCATATTGTGGTCAATTGCTGAAGTTGTTGTATGGCCTGGCTGCATGAAAAAACTGAGTACCTCATGCCCAACGGTAACTTCGCTACGATTGACTATCAGTAAACACTACGCACACAAACACACACACAGATATGATATTAGCAGAAATTACCTTATAGCAATATGACTTACATTAAAAAAGAACGCTATCAGTAGTACCCGGGTCAAGCCAGGTATTCTAAGGCCACCTGTATTTATAGGCACTATTTGAAATTCAATGCTGAGTGATTTGCGAACTCTATAATAAGAAAACCGTCTGGGTTTTAAAAATATCTCTTTATCGATGGATATATTATAATCACATTGTTAAACTTCATTTGTTTTCGCAGTTATGTTATTAATTGACAAGTATTTTGAAGTAACAGAAGAGAATCCCAAAAATTTGGTATGCAGTAACACGAATCTATCCATTAGTGGTTAAATATTAATATGAACTTAAATTCGGCAATGTGATTCAACTGACTGCAAGCCTCTTGTGTGTAAAAGTGTTTATGTCATCTACTTAATTTCAGAGATAATCAAGAGCATAAAGGTCAACAGAAACGCAGCAATACACTTTTGTACGTTTGACTGCGGAAAGCAGTACTGATGACTGTACAGAATTTCACAAAGACAAAGAGAATTTAAATGCGATAGCATTTGTTTGCTCCCGAGAGTTAATTACTTTTTTAATTGGCAACAAATTCAATAACGTTGATCAGTTCCAAATATATGGAATTCCGTTACTTCAAAATACTCCTCATTTAATAACTTAATTTCCTGGGCAAAACAAGTGTAACAATATGATTACAAAATAGCTATCGATAAACATATATTTTTAAAACCGAAGTTACATTGTCATTCTAGTTTTCACAAAACATTTAGCGATAAATTTCAAAATGTTGCGTATGAACACAGGTGGCCACAAGATACGGGTACTCTGGCGTCAGACGGATTCGAGTGCGATTGATAACACTTTAAACTGTATGCACCTCTTGAAGGACGATGCATAAATTTGAGTTTAGCCACACAATAGAAAATTTAATTCTGCCGCCGATGAAAGGTACAGTCATCTGCGGTATTTAAACGAACTTGAACTTATAGTCGTCTTTGGGTGTCATTTGATTTTATATTGTTTTTGTGTTCTGCCTTACGCAGGTCTTGTCATGGGATAAGCCTCGTCGGAGAGATCCACCGCATGAACGTCTAGGGAAGTGGTTCGAGTGGTGGTTTCCCGTTGCCTTCCACTGATGATGATGAAATGATAATAAGGACACACAACACCCAGTCCCTGAGCGAAGAAAATCTCCGACCCAGCAGGGAATCGAATCCGGGTCCCTTGGCGTGACAGACCGCCGCACTCACCACTCAGCTTGATTTTATATAGATCACTAAAAATATCATTTCAGTATGTCAATTGTGAAGTTATTTACTGACATGGGAAAAACACATTCTGCTGAAAACGAATTGTATTAGTTTTTTTGAATTTCAAGGTTATTACTTCTTTTCTGTTATATATATATTTCATAAAAGCCGAAATAATCCAAAATAGGGCTTACCACCTATACCCAAACTTAGGATTATGCACAAAGGTATTGTGCGTTCAACCAGAAATTTTTCCAGCGAAATAGCACGGTACATAATCTGCATCCATTTCTCAACAAAATAAGAATTCAATCACGCTGCTCCTCATTCGTCTTTCTCATAGATAAGTATCAGAGTCTGACGAAAATTGCTATTCATTACTTTGAACAAGAGTATCAGTCACTGATGCTAATAACACAGTAACTAACCTGCATTCATTTTGCAACAAAATAAGAATTTAATTACCCTGCCCCCCCCCATTCGTATTTTTCGTAGATAAGTACCAGAGTCTGACGGAAACTGCTATTCATTACTTTGAATAAGAGCATCAGTCAGTGATACCAGTTTCAAAATTTCGTCACGCCCTTTGTTTCCTAGTTCAATATACCAACAGGGGATAAAATTCTACAAATGACAAATCAAGCGTGCAGGAGTAAGCAGTTGGAGCCCAAGGTACATGTTTCACAACACACACCATTTATTGTGAACATACAGCCCTCAATGATCAAATTAGTTGTAACGCTTCGTTTCACAGGCTATACGTGGAACTCACAGAGTCTAACGCTGATTAACACGCATTTAATACAGGCACATACAGCTCTAAATTTCAGTTCCGCTTGTTTACGCTGCAGGTGACTGGTACTCAAATGGCTGGGTCATTAATATTTTAACACGTAAAGCCGAGTAATGTAAAACCTGCTGCATATCTCGCGTTTTCGTTTTTCCCGAGTCGCCGTGAAACTGGTGTATCACATTTACATTATTAAGTTACTCTCTTTCGTGCCCAGTCACTTCCTTTACCGGTGTGAATTAATTATTCCGCAGTAAATTTATTGATTCCATTGATTGTAGAAAGTCTTTCCTCGATTACGTGGATGCCGGATGACAGTCTTCTCTCCTTGTTCTTTTAAGTTCACAGTATTCGTTTTTAATCAGAGCCACTACAATACTTCGTATCCGTACACCACTGACATCAGTTCTTCTGTAAATTTTTCCACGCATTTATGACACTTTAAAAAAATTGTTGCACAAATGCAACACAGCAAGCACTAAATTCGTTTTCCGTTTTATGTGTCTGTAACTGAATGGTGTCCACTGTTTTCTGTATCCTTATACCGTTGATCATTGCTGATTCTTCCTCTATTTAGAGGCGTTTCCCACCTCTAGAGAAGAGTTTATCCTGAAACTCCGTCTGCTTCTCAGCCCCCTTTGAAAAGCCCGTTGGCAATATGAGGGTTTTAGCTGTGGATGCAAACAAACACGGAATCTAGTCAAAGACGCTATCCCCTAGACACAAATAACCGGATCTCCTGGAGACGATTGTAAAAGGGAAATTAACCATTAGAATGACACTGAAGGTAGGGCCGGGAGTGAGTTACTGTGAACAGTTCATTGGCACGGTTGTCCTCGTCAGAGTCGACTGAAAACCAGCGTCTACAACAATAATTCGGGTATCCAGGCCGACGCTGCACACAAGCGATATGAAGGATTTGAACGGATAGTGAGAAATGTAAAGGGAACTGTTGTTGTTGTTGTGGTCTTCAGTCCTGAGACTGGTTTGATGCAGCTCCCCATGCTACTCTATTCTGTGCAAGCTTCTTCATCTCCCAGTACCTACTGCAACCTACATCCTTCTGAATCTGCTTAGTGTATTGATCTCTTGGTCTCCCTCTACGGTTTTTACCCTCCACGCTGCCCTCCAATGCTAAATTTGTGATCCCTTGATGCCTCAAAACATGTCCTACCAACCGATCCCTTCTTCTAGTCAAGTTGTGCCACAAACTTCTCTTCTCCCCAATCCTATTCAATACCTCCTCATTAGTTACGTGATCTACCCACCTTATCTTCAGCATTCTTCTGCAGCACCATATTCTTCTATTCTCTTCTTGTCCAAACTGGTTATCATCCATGTTTCACTTCCATACATGGCTACACTCCATACAAATACTTTCAAAAACGACTTCCTGACACTTAAATCTATACTCGATGTTAACAAATTTCTCTTCTTCAGATACGGTTTCCTTGCCATTGCCAGTCTACAACTTTTTTCTACTTCGACCATCATCAGTTATTTTACTCCCTAAATAGCAAAACTCCTTTACTACTTTAAGTGTCTCATTTCCTAATCTAATCCCCTCAGCATCACCTGATTTAATTTGACTACATTCCATTATCCTCGTTTAGCTTTTGTTGATGTTCATCTTATATCCTCCTTTCAAGACACTGTCCATTCCGTTCAACTGCTCTTCCAAGTCCTTTGCTGTCTCTGACAGAATTACAATGTCATCGGCGAACCTCAAAGTTTTTACTTCTTCTCCGTGAATTTTAATACATACTCTGAATTTTTCTTTTGTTTCCTTTACTGCTTGCTCAATATACAGATTGAATAACATCGGGGAGAGGCTACAACCCTGTCTCACTCCTTTCCCAACCACTACTTCCCTTTCATGCCCCTCGACTCTTATAACTGCCATCTGGTTTCTGTACAAATTGTAAATAGCCTTTCGCTCCCTGTATTTTACCCCTGCCACCTTCAGAATTTGAAAGAGAGTATTGTAGTTAACGTTGTCAAAAGCTTTCTCTAAGTCTACAGATGCTAGAAAAATAGGTTTGCCTTTTCTTAATGTTTCTTCTAAGGTAAGTCGTAAGGTTAGTATTGCGTCACGTGTTCCAACATTTCAACGGATTCCAAACGGATCTTCCCCGAGGTCCGCTTCTACCAGTTTTTCCATTCGTGTGAACAGAATTCGTGTTAGTATTTTGCAGCTGTGACTTCTTAAACTGATAGTTCGGTAATTTTCACAACTGTCAACACCTGCTTTCTTTGGGATTGGAATTATTATATTCTTCTCAAAGTCTGTGGGAATATCGGCTGTCTCATACATCTTGCTCACCAGATGGTAGAGTTTTGTCATGACTGGCTCTCCCAAGGCCATCAGTAGTTCTAATGGAATGTTGTCTACTCCCGGGGCCTTGTTTCGACTCAGGTCTTTTAGTGCTCTGTCGAACTCTTCACGCAGTATCTTATCTCCCATTTCATCCTCACCTACATCCTCTTCCATTTGCATAATATTGTCGTCAAGTACATCGCCCTTGTATAAACACTCTACATACTCCTTCCACCTTTCTGCCTTCCCTTCTTTGCTTAGAACTGGGTTGCCATCTGAGCTCTTGATATTCATACAAGTGGTTCTCTTCTCTCCAAAGGTCTCTTTAATTTTCCTGTAGGCAGTATCTATCTTACCCCTAGTGAGACAAGCCTCTACATCCTTACATTTGTCCTCTAGCCATCCCTGCTTAGCCATTTTGCACTTCCTGTCGATCTCATTTTTGAGACGTTTGTATTCCTTTTTGCCTGCTTCATTTACTGCATTTTTAAATTTTCTCCTTTCACCAATTAAATTCAATATTTCTTCTGTTACCCAAGGATTTCTACTAGCCCTCGTCTTTTTTCTTACTTGATCCTCTGCTGCCTTCACTACTTCATCCCTCAGAGCTACCCATTCTTCTTCTACTGTATTTCTTTCCCCCATTCCTGTCAATTGTTCCCTTATGCTCTGTCTGAAACTCTCTACAACCTCTGGATCTTTCAGTTTATCCAGGTCCCATCTCCTTAAATTCCCGCCTTTTTGCAGTTTCTTCAGTTTCAATCTGCAGTTCATAACCAATAGATTGTGTTCACAATCCACATCTGCCCCTGGAAATGTCTTACAATTTAAAAACTGGTTCCTAAATCTCTGTCTTACCATTATGTAATCTATCTCATACCTTTTAGTTGCATGGGGGCTTCATTATATAATGAATGCAAATACTTTTAAATTTTTCAGTCGCTGTCTGTCCGGTCACGCAGTCTCGTAAACGGTTGGCCCTGATTAGTATTAGTACGCAATCTGACTGCATAGAATAACAACAAAGAATGAGAGAAAACTTCCGTTAACACAATTAATTAATTAAGTTCCCAGCAACTATAAAACCTACGAAACAACAAAACACAAGTGTAGCTGTTCTGTGTGTGGAAGTGTGATTCAACGTACACATCTGGCACGGTTCTTCCTCAATAAGACCAGACATTTTAAACATCATATACTGAAGTAATAAAAAAACCAGAAATACTATAATTGCACATAGAAACCAGAAATACAGTCTAATACAAGAACACGAGCCAGATGCTTTGTTGACTGAACCTGTAACCAATAGGCATTATTGTTCAAGACATTGAAATAATACAAAAAAAAAGGAATTTTCTTTACCTTCATATATATTGACGAAAAGCACATTACAGCATCGCTAACCCAACAACATCTGGTGTCTAGCCCATCAAAACAATATGACAAAATCTGAGCAAGCACTCTCCATGGGAACCTTTCAACAGCGACTCACAACTGCTACATCTCAATAAACACTGCCTACTACGACTTCTCGACAAGAACTGCCAGTGGAGGCACCTGAATAATACTCTTTGGCGCAATCTCTGGGGCTGTGGCTCAGTGTAGCCACCTTTCATATGCCCCTCCTCCACGGGCTAGAATTTGATGGTATTTTTGCCAGCATTGGTGGTGAAAATACCACCAAATTCTTCCGAAAAACACAGACAAAAATTAAAAAGTAATATCAGTAAGTAAATATCACATAACTAAATAAATTTTGGCTTTGCACTGACCCTTCAATAACCTAATACATAAAATACAATAAGGAATACAAATGCTTTCATACAAATGATTTTACATAATAGTTTACATAAGTATTATTCAATCAATGGCATCCAGTAATGTTGAGCAGGTGCAGAATCAGACATTGACAATATTTCAGTAGAAGCAGTTCCATAAGTGGCACCTAGCAATGTTGAACAGGTGCAGACAGCAACAAGTGACATCATTTCAGTAGAAGCAGTCCATCAGTGGCACCCAGTAATGCTGAGCAGATGCAGACTCCAACAAGTGACGCTATCCCAGTAGAAGCAGTCCATTAGTAGCACCCAGTAATGTTGAACTGGTGCAGACACCAACGAGTGACTTCATTTCAGTAGAAGCCGTCCATCAGTGGCACCCACTAATGTTGAGCAGGTGCAGACACCAACAAGCGACATTATCTCAGTAGAAGCAGTCCATCAGTAGCACCCAGTAATGTTGAACAGGTGCAGACACCAGTAAGTGCCATTATTTCAGTAGAAGCAGTTCCATCAGTGGCACCCAGCAATGTTGAACAGGTGCAGACACCAACAAGTGACATTATTTCAGTAGAAGCAGTTCCATCAGTGGCACCTAGCAAAGTTGAACAGGTGCAGACACCAACAAGTGACATTATTTCAGTAGAAGCAGTTCCATTAGTGACACCCAGTAATGTTGACAGGTGCAGAAAGCAACAAGTGACATTATTTCAGTAGAAGCATTTCCATCAGTGGCACCCAGTAATGTTGAACAGGTGCAGAGCCCAAAAAGTGACATTTCAGTAGAAGCAGTTCCATCAGTGGCACCCAGTAATGTTGAACAGGTGCAGACACCAACAAGTGACATCATTTCAGTAGAAGCAGTCCATCAGTGGCACCCTGTAATGTTGAGCAGGTGCAGACACCAACAAGTGACATCATTTCATTAGAAGCCGTCAATCAGTGGCACCCAATAATGTTCAGCAGATGCAGACACCAACAAGTGACATTATCTCAGTAGAAGCAGTCCATCAGTAGCAACCAGTAATGTTGAACAGGTGCAGACACCAACAAGTGCCATTATTTCAGTAGAAGCAGTTCCATCAGTGGCACCCAGTAATGTTGAACAGGTGCAGAGACTAACAAGTGACATTTCAGTAGAAGCAGTTCCATCAGTGGCACCCAGTAATGTTGAGCAGGTGCAGACACCAACAAGTGACATCATTTCAGTAGAAGCAGTTCCATCAATGGCACCCAGTAATGTTGAGCAGGTGCAGACACCAACAAGTGACATTATTTCAGTAGAAGCAGTTCCATCAGTGGCACCCAGTAATGTTGAACAGGAGCGGAGACCAACAAGTGACATTTCAGTAGAAGCAGTTCCATCAGTGGCACCCAGTAATGTTGAACAGGTGCAGACACCAACAAGTGACATTATTTCAGTAGAAGCAGTTTCATTAGTGACACCCAGTAAAGTTGACAGGTGGAGACACCATCAAGTGACATTATATGAGTAGAAGCAGTTCCATCAGTGGCACCCAGTAATGTTGAACAGGTACATGCACGTACAACAGTTTGAAGGCACACACAATTGCTTTTACAAATTTATTATCAATGCTCTTACACTAAACATACAAATTATAATAAACACACAAATGATATCAGATAATTGTCATATTAACTATTACAAGTCACAAATAACAGTAAACCCATAATATTTATGGGTGTCAGTGCAAGCCACAACAAACAAGTAAATTAATATTTAGGAGATGGGTCGGTACCAATTATTTGGGATTAGGAAAGGAAAACACTCAAAACACAGTCACTCATCCTTCATCCACATTAAGTACTACTGTGTAATTGAATAGTGTTAATTGTGTAAATGCAATTCTGTCCAAAATTTTATGTTCAACTTGTGTATCAAATAGTAGTGGCAACAGTGTATAACAGTCAATAATAGTTAGTCAACGTCATAGTCATCATGTCAAGACCAATGTTTGCCAAGCCATATCAAAATGTACGGTTGCTGAACAACTGTCAGTGTGCCAAGATATGCATATACACTCCTGGAAACTGAAATAAGAACACCGTGAATTCATTGTCCCAGGAAGGGGAAACTTTATTGACACATTCCTGGGGTCAGATACATCACTTGATCACACTGACAGAACCACAGGCACATAGACACAGGCAACAGAGCATGCACAATGTCGGCACTAGTACAGTGTATATCCACCTTTCGCAGCAATGCAGGCTGCTATTCTCCCATGGAGACGATCGTAGAGATGCTGGATGTAGTCCTGTGGAACGGCTTGCCATGCCATTTCCACCTGGCGCCTCCGTTGGACCAGCGTTCGTGCTGGACGTGCAGACCGCGTGAGACGACGCTTCATCCAGTCCCAAACATGCTCAATGGGGGACAGATCCGGAGATCTTGCTGGCCAGGGTAGTTGACTTACACCTTATAGAGCACGTTGGGTGGCACGGGATACATGCGGACGTGCATTGTCCTGTTGGAACAGCAAGTTCCCTTGCCGGTCTAGGAATGGTAGAACGATGGGTTCGATGACGGTTTGGATGTACCGTGCACTATTCAGTGTCCCCTCGACGATCACCAGTGGTGTACGGCCAGTGTAGGAGATCGCTCCCCACACCATGATGCCGGGTGTTGGCCCTGTGTGCCTCGGTCGTATGCAGTCCTGATTGTGGCGCTCACCTGCACGGCGCCAAACACGCATAAGACCATCATTGGCATCAAGGCAGAAGCGACTCTCATCGCTGAAGACGACACGTCTCCATTCGTCCCTCCATTCACGCCTGTCGCGACACCACTGGAGGCAGGCTGCACGATGTTGGGGCGTGAGCGGAAGACGGCCTAACGGTGTGCGGGACCGTAGCCCAGCTTCATGGAGACGGTTGCGAATGGTCCTCGCCGATACCCCAGGAGCAACAGTGTCCCTAATTTGCTGGGAAGTGGCAGTGCGGTCCCCTACGGCACTGCGTAGGATCCTACGGTCTTGACGTGCATCCGTGCGTCGCTGCGGTCCGGTGCCAGGTCGACGGGCACGTGCACCTTCCGCCGACCACTGGCGACAACATCGATGTACTGTGGAGACCTCACGCCCCACGTGTTGAGCAATTCGGCGGTACGTCCACCCGGCCTCCCGCATGCCCACAATACGCCCTCGCTCAAAGTCCGTCAACTGCACATACGGTTCACGTCCACGCTGTCGCGGCATGCTACCAGTGTTAAAGACTGCGATGGAGCTCCGTATGCCACGGCAAACTGGCCGACACTGACGGCGGCGGTGCACAAATGCTGCGCAGCTAGCGCCATTCGACGGCCAACACCGCGGTTCCTGGTGTGTCCGCTGTGCCGTGCGTGTGATCATTGCTTGTACAGCCCTCTCGCAGTGTCCGGAGCAAGTATGGTGGGTCTGACACACCGGTGTCAATGTGTTCTTTTTTCCATTTCCAGGAGTGTACTTCCTCTCTCCAAAAAAAAGTATATACTGCTTATTGATTTAACAAAGTGTGTGTGTAGACAATCTTCTTTCCACTTGAGTGTTCTAGTCTGCTATCTTCATCCTCCTTGTTCCATATAGACCAGCAAACAAAGAAGAAAATGCTCCTCACTTACTTCACCTCTTATCCACCAAAACTCCAATAATCATTATCATTACATAATCTTAATACTTCAATAATACCTCTTACGTCGATACATACAAGCCTTATCATCAATATAATTTACCTTACCTCTTGTTCACTAAAACTCCAATAATCATCAACTTCACACAATCTCAATACCTCAATAATACCTCTTCAATACGTCGATACATTTAAACCTTATCGCCAATATCATTTCACTTCTATAACAACTCTTTCCTCTAGTCAGTCTCCTCGAACAAGTACAGACAAAATCCTAGTGCAAACTCCAATTGATCATCCCATGCAATCCGAAGACACAATGTCCACACACAACCTCTGTGTAGTCCACCTGAGCCAAATCTTCTACTCAATATGAATTATAAAATACATTTTGGTTACCTTGTCCATCATTAAATGAAAGAAATGCATACATGACCTCTAACAGCCTTCAGTTCGAAGAACTTTCAGTAAGTACGAGTACGGAGTTTTAATGATCGTAATATTTCACAGTATGTACACCGCTTCAAGAATCATGGCAAAACAGAAGCAAACATGTTGAGTATTTCTTGTGTCAAGTGTAACTTACTATTTCAGTTGCTTACGAAGAATGCAGTGTAATAACTGTCAATGGTCTAAACCTAGTGTTGGTATGTCATGTCGTTAGCTTCCTTCCTATTAGCATAAATTTATACAGCTTCCATAAAACCTCCAGCTCATGTGACTTCTATGACGTTTCTTGTACTAATGTCGTTCGTAAAATTATAGCAGTTCATTTTCTTATCTTAAATTATAAAGCACTGAGCGTAAGCAAAACATGCAATAGCGAGTAAATATACCAGTAGAGAACAGAATGTCAACAAGTGGATGTAGCACAATCCCTACAACGAGGCTCTGCCAAGCGAACTATCTACAATTAATACCATAGTGGGACCTAAACTCCATGTTCGTACACTGTACATCAGCATTTATATGTACCAAATTAAAGAGTAGTTATGACAACAAAACAGAAATGTGTAAATATGCAATCCATACGCAAACAGCAATTATATATCTTACATAATAAACAGGTCATTAGCATCATATCAGCATAAGCAAATAAATGTTCATATGGAATCTTAATAAGTAAACATGAAGGCGCAAGCAGATAAATCACAAAGTGTAACCTACATACATAACCATATCAGCACAATTAATCAGGTGACACTTATAATTTAAATAAATAAGCACAGCAGGCACATAATAAAAAAATATGACGTCAGTGAAAAAGCATAGGAGCCAAGCGATGCATAATATACATAAGTAACAACCCTGTTCATTAATCAATCATTGTCAAAATCAGTAAATGTACGCAAGCACGTCGCTTCACAAGTAAATTCATAGAACATAAAATCTAGCACAAAATATAAATCACGTAATCGCGAGCAACAAATTACGTCTAAAGTACGTACCTAAGTGGAAATATGTTACCTGAAAAATAAACTCAATTAACAGTTACCTTTTTAGTTTATTACTTTTTTCTTCGAAATTACATTCTTCCTGAAATTTTCTCCATAGCAAGTTCTCTTAACGTCGGACACACACAGAATTTACCTGAAGTTCTTAAATATTTTATACAACCGTATCCTGAAAAATACTGAACGTTAATAACATAATTTATCAAGTCACTACAGCTTTATACTGAATTTAATCAGAGAAATTAGGCTGTGTAATTGTTTACGGCTGTCAGTGCATTCGCACTGAGCGCTCGATCAGCTGTAGGTACGAGTGACGTAGGAAGTAATTGTTTGCGGTCAACGACTGCCTTGTGCGCCGCGCAGACTTGACTGTTGCTTTGAGTATGTGCCGCCGCCGGAACACGGCGCGGTATCGTTGCATTCTCTGCGTGTTTACAGGTAACTGTTAGTCTCTCAAAAGTATGTCATTCCACAAAAATTTTAACGTTTGATATATGATGTATTCCTTTAGAGCGCCTAGATTTAAGAGTTTCTACTTCGACAGTGTTATCATGAATAATTTTTCGAACTCTATATGGACCGTTATAAAGCAGAAAAAATTTGCGACACAAGCCTTTTCCTTTGTGAGACAAACGGTGAGACTTAATTAACACCTTTTGACCAACTGACCAGATTTTTAAACGACCAAGACGTTTAGCCGATTACTCTCTTCTAGCAGCCGCAGATACAATATTTCGTAGAGCCAGATTCACAACTTCAGAATGCCGCAGTTTCCGTGTTGGCGGAAAAGGAACGATTTCAGGAATGCAATTTGTCGGTGCTTTATTTTGTAATATCAATATCGGCGGTAAAGAAATTGATTCATTAGGGAGTTCATTCTGAATGTTTTGAAAAATGTGAAGATACTGATCCCACGTTCTGTGATTCTGATGACAATAAAGTCGACACAATTTATTGATTTCCTTCATCCATCTCTCTGAAGCGTTAGATTGAGGGTGAAAAAGTGAAATGAAAATTGGTTTAATCTTACGACGCCGTAGAGTACGAAGCCAAATTTTAGAGCGAAACTGTGATCCATTATCTGATATAACCTTATCAACATGACCCACTTCTTTAAGAAAATGTATGATGAAAGCATTAGATACTGAACGAGCTGCTGCTGTGCGTAAAGGTGTACAACACACAAATTTTGATGTCAGTTCCACTGCTACCAAAATGTACGCGAAACCATTAGTAGAACGAACCACTGGACCGAACAAATCGACTGCAGCCATCTCCTTTAATTTCGCTGGAATGATAGCAAACAACAGTGCTCTGTGAGAAGTAGTTGGCGGATTAGCCTTTTGACATAATTTGCATTTGGCAAGAACAGATCGAATACGTTTTTCCATATTACTGAAGTAGCAATTTTCTTGTAACTTATGAAAGCATTTTATGGGACCAAAGTGTGCATAACTGAAATGTGTGTACCAAATCAATTTATTGACCCACTCATCAGGAATGCAAACTAACCAAACAGAGTTGTCGACCGATTTTTGTTTAAAAAGAGTATCGTTGCGAACTAAATAATACTATCTAATCGCTACGCTTCCCTTTCTCCTCCACCTCTCCTTAATGTCCTTCCAGATTGGATCCTTGTTTTGCTCCTTAGCGATGTCCTGGAGCGAAGACGAAATAAAATTCTCAAACGCAACACCTTGAATATACGTCAACCAATAATTGTTTTCTCTGCAATCCTCTTCAGCACTTTGTTTCAAACCCATAGGTGCACGTGATAAAGCATCAGCAACAATATTAGAAGAACCCTGTATGTAAACAATACTAAAGTCAAATTCCTGTAGATACAGCGCCCATCGTGACAATCTTCCATGAGTTAATTTTGTTGACATAAGGAATTCGAGAGCTCGGTGATCGGTGTAAACCTTAGTATGTCTGCCATACAAAAATATGCGAAATTTTGTGAAAGCCCATACAACAGCCAAAGCTTCAAGTTCCGTAATTGAATAATACTTTTCTGATTTAGAGAGAACACGATTTCCAAATGCAATAGTTCTTTGTACTACAACGCCGTTTTCTTCTATCTCTTGAAATAAATGTGCACCTAGGCCTTTGTATGACGAGTCCGTTGCCAAACAAAAATCTTTAGATAAATCCGGATGTGAAAGAAGTGGAGCAGCAACTAAAGCATCACGAAGTTGTTCAAATTCTGATTGAGCTTCCTCATCCCAACACCAGTTAGAATTCTTTCCAGATAGTTCACATAAACGAGGTGTGGCCAAATCGTCCAATCTAACGAAGCGTCTAAGAAAATTACAGACACCAAGGAAACTACGAACATCACGTTTTGTAGTAGGAACAGCATAATTACGAATAGCGTCTAGTTTCTCTGGATCAGGAAGAATACCTTCTGTAGAAATAATATGACCCAGAAATTACATCTGAGAACGACCAAATTCAGATTTTTCCAAGCTCACTGTAATGCCAACTCATGCAAAAATACGTAATAATGAATCCAAAATTTGGCTATGCTCACTCCAAGAACGTTTAACAATAAGAATATCGTCAACATATGAAGTAATATTGTCACGAAGATAAACAGGTAAAATTTCGTTTAAACTACGAATGAATGCTGCAGAAGATACAGTAAGTCCAAGCCGTAATTTCCGAAACTGATAACAGTTACCAAAGGCTAAAAAGGCAGTGTATTTTCTACAATCAGGGTGGAGTTCTATTTGCCAAAAACTTGCGCGCATATCAATCGTGGATAAAACTTTAATTCCATGGAAATGTTGAAGAAGTTCGTCTAAATTTTGTGAGCGGTCAGTTTCAGGTATGATGATATTATTTATCTGTCTGGAATCCAGAACCAAACGAATTGACCCATCCTTTTTAAGAACGACATGTAATGAGCTGGTACAAGGACTGACAGCTGGCTCAATAATGCCTTGATCCAACATGTATTGAAGTTCACTCTTAACCTAGTCTCTGTAAGCCAAAGGAATAGCGCACGTTTTCCCTCGAAATGGTGTGTGTTCTTTTACTTTAAATAAATATTGTAAGCCTTGTATAGTTCCTGTGTGATGACTAAATACTGTAGCATGTGAACTCAAAATGTGGTGCAGCTCTTCTCTTGCAACGTCATGTGGCACTTCAGCTTTCTAAACCTTTTCATTAAATAATTCTTCGCTATTAATTATATCATCCATCGCGTCTCTGTATCTATTGTCATTGTCATGAATAAACACACTGTCGTCATAATGCTCAACGAAAACATCAGAAGTAAGAAACCTTAAACATTTTGTATCTGATTCAGATCTTGATAAACACTCGAAAAATTTCAAACATTTCGGCATTCCGGCAACAGTCAAATTTACACTTCCTTCTTTAAAGTTCAAAATTGCCTTATGTGTGTTAAGAACTCCATACCTAATATAATTTGTGTACTGAGTAATGGAACAATAATAAAATTAGCAGAAAATTCGTATTCTTGACAAATGAAATTTAAGTTGGTCTGTTGTTTGACTTCCACACGTTTTTCCAGAAATAGCGCCTCGAATTGTAGTTTTAGAAACAGGTAACACAGTACAAGCAATAGTTCTTACACATATACGAAAAACTGATTCACTAATAACATTCAGTGGGCTCCCAGAATGTAAAACCGCAGTGAACTTATTCTTACCCACACATACCTCAATAACAGGATGTAAAAATGCGTCTACATTATTTTCCTTTTGGTCTAGCAAAATGTCTCTCATGTCTTCCAGGCGTACGTAGTGTAAAGTCGTAGTGTCACTACTTTCTGAACCGTCTATATTGCTGCCAGAAGCCGAAGCTACAAGTCATTGTCGATTGCTTGCGTCACGTCTTTGATTATTCACGTCATTACACGGATCAATTTCTACGATTTGCACTTGTCTCTCTGAAGTTCTGTCACGTGGAGGATGCCAATTAGGTCCCTCCTGTCTGTTAGATGCAAATTCTTGGTTGTGTCTGTTATTAAAAGTTTCTATTTTCCTGTCTGTCTGCATGACTACTTCTTGTGTAATTTCGACTGTCACTTCTGAAATTATTGTTGTATCTACTACCCTGGTTATTTCTGTAGTAAAAATTTCTATTACTGTATGAAAAATTTCTGTCTTGATGATACCGATTACTGTTTCCGTATGATTGATCATTCCGGTAGGAATTACCGTTATTATAATTGTCTGTGTAATTTCTCTTAGAACGTCTGTTGTTGTCATAAGGCTGGTATCTATGGTCCTGTTTGTTTCGTCTGTCATTCTCAAAATGACCCATATAACGTCCGTTTCAATCATTATCCCTTCTCTCTGAAAATCTACTGTGATTACCGTTACTGAAAAAATTACAAGAAGTCCCGTCGTCGTTGTCATACTCAAGTTCTTGTAGCAAAGTCCTAAAAGTCTCAATGTCATCTTTACATCTTCCGGCTAAAGGAATTTGTCTTATCGATTGTGGCAGCTTAGTTAAACAAATGCGAATTAATTCAGTCGGGCTATAAGGGTTGGAAAGGAACTGATTCTTTCGAATCATGTCTTCAAAGTGTTCTGCTGGCGTGCGGAACTCAGACTGTTTAAAATTACGCTGCATAATAAGACTGTGTTTGACTCTGCCTTGCATGTTTTCGGACCAATATGCAGATAGAAATGCATGATAAAAATCATTTAAATTATTACAATCTCTAATAAGTGCGCGCATGCGCGTCGCCGGTTCGTTTTCTACATATCCACACATAAATTCCAGTTTGTGACTTAGTGGCCAATTTGGTGGAAGTGCGTACATAAATTGATCTAACCATGAACATGGATGTATGTCATTCTTAGAATTGCGAAAGATCTTAAATTTCCGAACAGTTAAGAAGTGTTTATAGTCAAAGTTTTCTCCTCGTGGCGACAAAGACCTACCGCGTCTCTCTCAGTCCGAATGTCGACTATTGTCAAGTTCGCGCGCCTGGCGCTCTCTCGTTGCTTCTCGTAATTGAAATAAATTACTTTCTTCAAACCCCTCTGCTATCTGTGGTTCTAAATTTCTTCTGCTGTCTTTTCCAACGATTTCACCCTCAATTTGTTTGACTTGCTTTCGTAATGCCTCAAATTCCCTTTTGACGCTTTCATTAAATTTTCCTTGATTTTCAACATGCTTATTTATGTTCTGGTACTCTTCGGTCTCTTCAAATGGCAATGGAGGTGTATCATCTGACACTCTGTCCCCATTTAAACTAAGACTTGTCAATCTATCTGCAATCTCCTCAACTCTTTCCGATAAGTCACCTATTTTTTTTTTTCTGTTTATTTACGTCTTCCGTAAGTGTCGCGACTCGGATTTCAGTATTGACACATTTAGTGGTTAACTGTTCATATTGTTGTGTTAGGTTATTGATTCTGTCTTTTGGTACGGATTCCTCGATTCTCTCAAATATTTCTTCCTTATCATGTGCACGTTGTAAATTTAACTCTGAAAATTTTTGTACTATCGCACGATCTCTTTCTTCCTGTTCTCTATCCTGTTCCTTTTGTCTGACTTCTATTGAAATTAATCTGTTATTGTGAGCATTCAAAATCGGTTGTATTTCCTCTCTAATTTCTTTCTTTAATTCATCTTTCATGTTTTTGAAACATGTCCCTATTCGTGAGTCTAACCGTGTTTCCATTGTTTCCATCTCTGTTTTAATTGTTCCTATTTGTGAGTCTAACCGTGTTTCCACTGTTCCAATATCAGTTTTTAACCGTGTTGCCTAAGTTCCCATTTCAGATCGTAACTGTGATCCCACTGTTTTTAATTTAGATCCCAAATTAAATATTGCACTCATCAACTGCTCCATATTAACTGGTTCGAAATTCTTTTCGCCCCTAACATTTCCCGCAAAACCAAATTCTTCCGTCAAATCTGTAAAGCTATCTGTGTTCGATACTATTCCAGAGTCTTCTGTCCTTAATCTCGTATTCTGAAAATGTTTTGATTGTGAAAAGTTTTGAACTGGTTCTGGACTATTTTCCCTGCTTATTAAATTGTTTTCTACTTCTTTATTAATGATACTGTTTACCTCTGTTGGCAAGTCCGCCATGTTAACAATTTCGTCATTCTAACTATCCATCATTTTTGCCTTTTTCATCGATCGCGTAATCATTTACAAAACATACAAAACTCGCCACTATATGAAAAATAAACACAATATGACACTTTATCTCCAACAATACCATTCACACGAAATACTTCCCGACAAACACGATTAACGAACAATTGAAATCTTCATAATTGCACAAAATAGTCAAACGGGTATACAAGACATCAAAAATTAAATTCTGCAAAAATACCATTAGAAGAATGACGGTTACCAAATCTACACATGCAATATAAACTACAATTACAAAACTACTAATTACTTCAACAATACTACTGTCTGCTATTTTTACAATCAGAATAATTCCAAGGGACGATCCGTAGCAGCGGTCGCCACGTGCATGGGGGCTTAATTATATAATGAATGCAAATACTTTTAAATTTTTCAGTCGCTGTCTGTCCGGTTACGCAGTCTCATAAACGGTTGGCCCTGATTAGTATTAGTACGCAATCTGACTGCGTAGAATAACAACAAAGAATGAGAGAAAACTTCCGTTAACACAATTAATTAATTAAGTTCCCAGCAACTATAAAACCTACGAAACAACAAAACACAAGTGTAGCTGTTCTGTGTGTGGAAGTGTGATTCAACGTACACATCTGGCACGGTTCTTCCTCAATAAGACCAGATATTTTAAACATCATGTACTGAAGTAATAAAAAAAAAACCAGAAATACTATAATTGCACATAGAAACCAGAAATACAGTCTAATACAAGAACACGAGCCAGATGCTTTGTTGACTGAACCTGTAATCAATAGGCATTATTGTTCAAGACATTGAAATAATACAAAAAAAAGGAGTTTTTTTACCTTCATATATATTGACGGAAAGCTCATTACAGCATCCCTAATCCAACAACATCTGGTGTCTAGCCCATCAAAACAATATGACAAAATCTGAACAAGCACTCTCCATGGGAACCTTTCAACAGCGACTCACAACTGCTACATCTCAATAAACACTGCCTACTACGACTTCTCGACAAGAACTGCCAGTGGAGGCGGCTGAATATTACTCTTTGGCGCAATCTCTGGCGCTGTGGCTCAGTGTAGCCACCTTTCATAGTATCTCCAGGATTCTTCCAGGTATACAACCTTCTTTCATGATTCTTGTACCAAGTGTTAGCTATGATTAAGTTGTGCTCTGTGCAAAATTCTACAAGGCGGCTTCCTCTTTCATTTCTTACCCGCAATCCACATTCACCTACTATGTTTCCTTCTCTCCCTTTTCCTACTGACGAATTCCAGTCACCCATGACTATTAAATTTTCGTCTCCGTTCGCTACCTGAATAATTTCTTTTATCTCGTCATACATTTCATCAATTTCTTCATCATCTGCAGAGCTAGTTGGCATATAAACTTGTACTACTGTAGTAGGCATGGGCTTTGTGTCTATCTTGGCCACAATAATCCGTTCACTATGTTGTTTGTAGTAGCTAACCCGCACTCCTATTTTTTTTATTCATTATTAAACCTTCTCCTGCATTACCCCTATTTGATTTTGTATTTATAACCCTGTAATCACCTTACCAAAAGTCTTGATCCTCCTGCCACCGAACGTCACTAATTCCCACTACATCTAACTTTAACCTATCCATTTCCCTTTTTAAATTTTCTAACCTACCTGCCCGATAAGGGATCTGACATTCCACGCTCCGATCCGTAGAATGCCAGTTTTCTTTCTCCTGATAACGACGTCCTCTTGAGTAGTCCCCGCCCGGAGATCCTAATGGGGGACTATTTTACCTCCGGAATATTTTACCCAAGAGGACGCCATCGTCATTTAATCATACAGTAAAGTTGCATGTCCTGGGGAAACATTACGGCTGTAGTTTCCCCTTGCTTTCAGCCGTTCGCAGTACCAGCACAGCAACGCCGTTTTGGTTAATGTTACAAGGCCAGATCAGTCAATCATCCAGACTGTTGCCCCTGCATCTACTGAAAAGGCTGCTGCCCCTCTTCAGGAACCACATGTTTGTCTGGCCTCTCAACAGATACCCCTCCGTCGTGGTTGCACCTACGGTACGGCCATCTGTATCGCTGAGGCACGCAAGCCTCCCCACCAACGGCAAGGTCCCTGGTTCATGGGGGGAAAGGGAACTATAATATTATAAACATCTGAGAAAGGAAAACGGTAATACCACTGGTACAGAAGAAAGATATCTGAATTAATAATCGCTTTAACGCTCTTGTAAATAATTTATTTAGTGACCAGTTTCATAGCTTAGAATCCACATCATCAGGATAGATATGTTAAATCATGACATCGCACTTGCAAAGTGAACGGGACCAAACATTCACTTTCTATCAATAAATGATGCAAGGTAAGTAGAAACAGGGGGTCATCGATATCTCAAGGTGCCGTGAATCCGGAAAGGACGACAATCGGTTGAAGGAAGCTGGTTAATCATCCTTTCCTTTTGGGTCCAATCAGAGTAGATGATAGCATTTCGGAGAAAAAAATGTTATTATTGTATGAGTTAAGGGGGGAGCGTCTATGCAATGTTCATAACAACGCCCCCACAGGATAGACAGCAAGCCGGGAGCTGGCTGGAACCAAATAATAGTAATGAAGTTTTAAATTCCCATTGGAAAGTACATCGCAAAGATTCGATGAACGCTGGTGGTGCAACTTACCTAGTGCCATACAAAACACGGTAATAACTAGTGAGATTGGTACAGATTCCATTGCAATAAAATTTGGGTGAAGGGAAGTGTCAAAGGTGGAGGAAACATTATCATCGAATGTTTTTATAGACCTCCTCCTTCAGCAGCAGTAAGGCAGAAAAGTTGAGGTGAAATCTGAAAAATTTGTCGTGTAAAGGTCCTGATGACAGTATTATTTTAGGAGTAGATTTCAAATTAGCAGCTATAGACTGGAAGACACAAGTCATAACGTCGGTTTGGGGATGACATCTTAGGCCGGTTCGTGACAAGCAGACCCGAATTTTTTGACTCTGGTTGCGTAGAACAGGAAATCACGGACCTTAAAACCGTTACAGAGTTACTGAATACAGCTGTAGATAGGAATTCAATGACAGGCAGAAAAATTTTTCTGATTGGAAAGAGCGACAAGAAGCAGATTATCTGAGGGCTCAGCACGAATATTTCATGTTCAGCACTAACAATGCTGAGAATAAATTGACAAAGCTGAAGAGAATTGGTGAGTACGCTTTAGATATGTATGTGCCGAGCAAAGATGTGAGGAACGGAAAAGATCCGCTCTGAAAACGGCTACGAAAGCAAAGAAAGCATGATCGGAAATCGAACGTAGCCAAAGCGTCACAGACGAACAAAAATCAAACCAAACCAAAAGCAGAGTAAGGAGATCAATGTGTGATGCGCGAAAAGAGTTAAAAATGAAATTCTGTCTACCGACTTGACAGAAAATCCTTGGAAATGGTAGTCTTATGTTAAATGAGTAATCGGATCAAAGTCATCTGCCCGAACACTCTGTGGCCAAAGTGACACCGAAGCAGAGAACAACACAGAAAACGTCGAATTACTAAATGCCTTTTTCCGAAATTGTTGCAGTGAGGAAGATGGCACTGTAGTGCGTCCTTTAAGTCGTCGCGCAAACGACAAAAAGGCTGATCATGGGATAGAAAAGCAGTTGAAAACGTTCGGTCACTGGGTCTGACGGAATACCAATACATTTCTATACAGAGTGTGCGAAAGAACATCCACCCTTCTAACCCTTCTAGCAGAAGCGTACCGTAGGTATTTGGAGGCACGAAGTATTGCTGATGATTCAAAAAGAAAAAAAAAAGCACGGGCCACTCCCATTTCCAAGAATGGTCTTCGAACATACCACGAAACAAGAAGACTGTATTTACTATGTTGGAGAATTTCGAAGATTCTGAACACATTTTATGCCCGCGTATTAAGACATTTCTGGAAGCCGAAAATTTCTGTAGGAACGAATGTGGGTTCCGTAAACAACGATCGAGTGAAACCTAGCTCGCTGTGTTCCTTCACGAGACTCAGAAAGCAGCAAATGGAGACGCCCAGGTGGATGCCGTGTTCTCTGACTTGCGGAAGGCTTTCGATGTAGTTCCGCACTGCTGCCTAATGAACAAAATACTTACTTATGGAATACCACACCAACTGTATGATTGGAATGAAGAGACAGAGCACAGCCATTCTGAACGGAAACAAGTTTTCAAACATAAGACAACCTTCAGACGTGCCCCACGAGAGTGTTACAGGAACCCTAATTGTCACTATATATATGTAAAAGACCTAGTCGTCAGAAGTTACATGACGCAAGAACGAATGATGCTGTTGTACACAGGGAAGATGCGTCGCTTGAGAACTGTAGCGAAATGCAGGAAGGTCTGCAGAAGACCGACGCTTCCAGCACGGTAATTCATAAATAAACTTAATGTACGGAGAATGCGTTAACAGAAGGATCCCTTACTGCAGGGTTAAACTATAGCACAAACAAATACCTTTACCTGCAGACAAATGCGTACGGAGCGATTTGAAATGGAACGACCACATAAAAGGAACTGCGAGTAAGGCAGATGCCAGAATCAGATCCATTGGAAGTATCTTCAGGAATTGTAATCCATCAACAACGGAAGTAGCTTATGAAATATTCGTTCGACCAATACTCGAATATTGGTCGTCAGTATGAGATCGGTGCCAGACAAGACTGACAGAGGAATTACAGAAGATCCAGAGAAGAGCAGCACGTTTCGTTACAAGAACATCTGGTAAGCACGAAAGCGTCACAAAGATGATGAGCCAACTACAATGGCAGACGTTGCAAGAGAGGCATTTTATATCATGATGTAAATCGTTGCTAAAACTCTGAGAGCGTAAGTTCCTAGAAGAGTCAACAAATGTATTGCTTCCTCTTATGCACTCGTACATCTCGCGAAAAAACCTTGGAGATAAAACTAGAGAGATACGATCCCACACGGGGGCTTCCAGGCAATCTTTCTTTCATCGAACTATTCGCATTTGGAACAGGAATGGGGTAAATGGCCAGTTGTACACAAAGTACTTTCCGCCAAACATCGCAAGGAGGCTTGTGGAGTAGGTACGTAGATGTGTATGTAGAACCTTGGGTAACAGAAAGCAATACTTCAACTGATCGACGAATGAAGGACGTACAAATATGTGCAGCATCAAAGTTACAATAGAAATAAGAAGGAAGTGTAGAAGAGGCAAGACGAAACAGGAAAAATGTAAAAAAAAATCAAAACTGAAGTGATCATCTAAAGGACAAATATAGCATATAAAAGAGTCAAACAAATTTTGTTGAAATTGAAAGCAATGGCAGCAAGACTAAGAATGCAATGACAATTCCACTGTTAAGCATAGATGAAGGAGAGGGTAGAAAAAAAGAATGTATTGAAGGCGTCTATGACAGGGACGAACCATTCGAGGACGTGATAGCAGAAGAAATGAGCGTCGACACGGACCACACAGGCGGTCCAGTATTAGAATTGACCCAAAATTTGGAAGACTTGAGATCAGATAACATTGAGGTGATATGGGCTGCAACAATTTTTCGTAATTTCTAGATACAATGGAAGAAGAGGCAACCAAACTGCTGTTCAACTTTGTTAAGAGGTTTTCTGAGACTGGGGACATGTCATCAGACTTCCTCCAAAATATCGTCTACACAGTACCGAAAATAGCAAGGGCTGGTTAGTGCGAGAACTGCGCCTAAGACGGCCTAACCGTTCGCGCAACCATGCTGCTGACAACAATGATATATAGCTGAATGAAAAAGAAAACTTAGGATAAGGCAGATGTCGATTTGTTCGGCTTTAGGAAAGTTAAAACCTCCAGAGAGGAAACCAACCGCGCCGGCTTCGGTGGCCGAGCTTTTCTGGACGCTGCAGTCCCGAACAGCGCAACTGCTACGGTCGCAGGTTCAAATCCTGCCTCGGGCATGGATGTGTGTGATGACCTTAGGTTAGTTGGGTTTAAGTAGTTCTAAGTTCTAGAGGACTGATGACCTCAGATGTTCAATCCCATAGTGCCCAGAGCCGTTTTAACCAATTGAAACTAACCGCATACTTCGTCTAAGTTCGATCCACTACGTATGTAATATGTCACACTAACATAAACAAATGTACAAATGTGCATTTTACTGTATTTCGTACATTTTAAGAAACAACTGGCCTCTGTGATCTCTACGTATGCGAACAAGACCATTTACACAAGGTGTTTCTTAACAGTAAATGACCTCATGGAGTCAAACTTGTGTATAATGTGCTGTATTTCATCCACCATAATGAAAACATGGCCCGAGGAAGTAACTCACAAAGGAAGATAATAACAAAAAATTTTTTGAAGACCAGCAGATAGCAGTTACAACTGTCGAGAAGATAAAAGTTACAACTGTCGAAACCTGTTGTCTACAATAAAGACTAATTTACGCGGTTTTGGCTACTGAAAGTTTTTTCTCAAGTAAAACATAGAGCGCTCCTTCTAAGACCTCAGTATGAGAACATTCGGTCAAATGAAATCTTATTATTATCAGATATATGCTTTACTTCGATATAGTAAGAGAATCGGAGTGTTTGGGAGGAGTTGTTACAAAAGGATGTTGAAAGTGGTGTGGACTTTTGATGAGGAAAGAGGAGAATTTTCTCAGAATCGGCGAAGAAAGGAACGTGTGGTAAACACTGACAAGGAAAGGGAACACGGCGACAGAATATGTGTCAAGAGATCAGACATTGCAGAGAATGGAATGCATACAACAAATAATTGAGGACATAGGTTAAAAGTGCTTCTCTGAGCTGAAGAGGAGGGCACAGGAGAGCAATTCGTGTCAAACATCATAAGATTGACGGCCAAAAGAAAGTCACAGTAGCTTGATGTGCAATTCAGACAAAAATTGAAACTTCCTGGCAAATTAAAATTGTATGGCCGACCGAGACTCAATCTCGGGACCCTTGCAAGTGTTCTACCGACCATTTTTTAAATGTCATTTCGTTCATTATTGTTTGTTGCGATTGTTCGGGCCGGACGTCGCATGACACCCGTTCAAGTTGGTCGTTGATCCGTTCACTCAGCTGTTTTTAGTACTGAGGGTAGCTAACCTTTTGACCAGCTTTAATTCTGCCATTTCATATAAGCGCACATTCAGCTCCAGAGTGGAAATCTCATTCTACAGGCAAATTTTGTTTCGAGCACTAGTTGCACCACACGGGTAACAGCACAAGTTGGCTTTACTGAATGACAGTGAACAGTCGGTTTACGTGTTGAACCTACAATGCTGTGTGTTATCCATAATAAAAGGTAGTTAACCACGAAAGTAGAAAGTACGAAAATGCATAAAGACGACAGTAGAACCCTGAACTTAGTGCTGAGAGTATTGCAAGGCATGAAATAGTGTGTCTGATTTCCTGGTGCGAATCGGTTCACGCTGTTGCATAAGTTAAAGCATCAGGGAGAACTGAGCGTCGTAATAAAGAAATAGGCAGAAGTACAAAAGATCAAAATTCAGGAACCAACAGGTGTTTCTGTAGCCAGAAAAATGCGCTTCGCTGAATGTGAAAGAAGACTGCCACTCTGGAGTTACCTGTAACACAACCCGGCAGGAAAAACGTTCCAGAAAAATTCACTATGTGCGTTGCAAGAGTAATCACACGAAGTCATACAAAAAATTATATCTATCAACATGAAAGCCTAATGGGTAAACATTAGGAAATGAAGATGTAAACACTGCAGTGCCCATGCGATGGGTCTGAGGGGAAAGTGAAATCCGAAAAATATGATAAAGCCATCTCAGATAGGATTCAATGAGATTGCCGAAAAAATATTTTAGTTTTCCTCAGTCATCGTTAACAATTTTTACCAAAGAGATATCGTCCTCTGCAACCAAATAAATTCGAAATTACATTAAATATAGCGCGTTATTAATTTATTGTAGTGTTAAATCGTTGCCTTCTATATGAAAAAGCTGCATGCCAATATAAATCCACAGAGTGATTCCTCATAAGCCACTGGCAATTATAATAGTTGCTTCGTTGTCATCAACCGAATTTTTAACAGCTGTATGACTGACGTTTCCCAACGTTCCATCGATTCACATTACGTCTCAGATATTAAAAAGTAAACGCCTATTTAAGTTTGAGTAAGTACACTGTTTTTGTTCTACTGATTTTTTATTTATTTCAAACTAGATTTTGGATTGTTAGGCCAACTTCAGGAAACAACTGACTGGCGCCTGAAAGGGACACTAGTTCTTAGGTAACCAAACGTTATAAGCAAAGACTCAATCAGTTGCGTAGTGTGTCGTGCATCAAGCTTATTTCTTACTGTTGAAATTGCACTTTACACAATGGACAAGCGACGAATCGAGTAAAATTTTATATATGATGAGCTCACTTTATTTTCAGAATATTTAGCTTTTATTTAGACATGTATAGAGTACCGTCAAAACTTAATAATCTTCTCATGAGACAGCAGTTGTCGTGTACGAGCAAAAATTATAGCAGGAGCTAAGGTGGAGAGTGTATGTCGAATAGCGGTATAAACAGCAGTGATAAGCTTGTAATGGGCTTGTAATTATCTCGAAAAACAGATCAAGGCGAATAGGCGAGAAACCGTTGATTTACGCGACCGGGAATGTAATGTGGCTCATCATACCTTAAGGTGACTATGTGGCTGCTCCTCTTTATTAGCGAAGGAGGAAGTGTTGCTCGCAGAAATTCTTCCACGTGTCAGCTGCGGAGATCGTTCACCGGCTTTCGGCACCAAAATATGCCGTTGAGCTCCAACTTAAATAGGTAACAGCTTGCTTTCGCAAAGAGAAGAACATGTATTTATTCCAAAGAGTAGATGGCTTATACAAAGATATTGTAATACATACTGCCAATCTTAGAGCTGTGTCCGAACACGTCTCGAACTGTTTGAATAGTTTACGTCACAATTCGGGAAATCTCGCTCTCTGTACGATGTTTTGATCAGCCTCCGGTCTAATGACTTTTACTGGTATTACAGAACGACCTACCTTACCGTTTTTAATACACTGTTGAGTCTAATAATAAAAATAACTGTGAAATATCTTTTAGGTTTCAGGTCATGTGTAACAACGGTAGTTGGTAAATAAACAAAAGATTTCCATCACGATTTTGTCCAGTTCTAGAGCTTTTGTTCGTCCCGCTATCTAGTGACATCTGATGGTACTATTTCCAAGAGGGATCTTACCGCTGTAATTCTTCTCGCGATTAAAAGCACGGTCATTTTACTACAATACGTTTCGTTTCTCCGGTGTTTCATTCTCGATTAATACTCGTGATTTTTTCATCTGAGTTTTGTTGTCTCCTTTCCAAAGCCATTAACACCTGGTAATGTTTCATCTTTTTTTCTAATATGCGAATAGGGACTGAATTGCTCATTTGCAACCTACTTGGCAAGTCATTACAATACTGTACTGGTTTCAGTCTTTTGTCTTTGTTGTCTTTGTATTAAAATCAGCATATCAACACATACCGCCCTGTGTGAGAATTTGTATTGCAAATTTGTTCAAACGCAGCAGGAGTTTGTATAGTGGTAGAAATTAATGCTGTTTCCTCCAGTGCTGCACGAGATTATCGAGTTTTTAATTTTAAGCAAAGCCATAGCCTATTGTGGCGGCTGATTCGTAGTTTCCTGAATATCCCTTGCACTCATCCGTGCGGGTCTAATGTCGCGTGATTGTTCCAACAAGCTCGATACTACATCGAACGCTGCCGTGTATCGGGGAATCTAAAGCCCTTTCGAGTGGGAGTATCGTTTACCCAACAATTTTAACTCTATTGCACCGTGACAGAATGGGTTGGGTTTCGTGAGTGACTGGAAAACTTCGGCTGCTGTCATATCTAGTGTTAACAGTGAAGTATGGTGGAGGTGGTGCTACTGTAAGGGAGTGGTTTTGTTGTTTAAGGTGTTTTGCCCTCATTGTGCTTAAGAAAACGCTAAATACGGAAGAAAATGAAAACACTTTAATGCATCGTGTAGAAAGTACAGTATTGGAACGATTCAGATACTATTTATCAGTAAGACAATGTTTGCTGTCAAAAACCAGCAGCCGTGAGGCTACGATTTGTGGTTGATAACACCTCTGAAAGAAACTGGCCTGCCCAGAGTCCGAACTTGAATTCCACGGAACACCTTTGGGCTGAATTGCAACGTTGATTTTGCTCGTCCAACAAAACTACACTCTCCGTTTTCGGCTGTTGAGGAAGAATGGGCTGCCATTCCTCCACAGACATTCAGACACGTCTCTGTAAGCGCCCCTAGCAGAGCTCAAGCAGTCATAAGGGTGAAGGTTGGACACACCCGATATTATTCCACTAATAGGTGTCAAGGTACTTTTGATTAGAGACGGTAGATCCACAAAGTTTCTTTTGGTCTAAGCAGTATGAAATACTGACACCATGCTATTCAAGAATAACTGAAAACAGCAAATATGCATGAGTGTGACAAGACTGCTTTGTAGAATCATGGGATGATAAGCACTAAACAAGTGGTAGCACTTGATGATACAAAATGAGATTTAAAATCGCGTGGGCAGATAAAGTTTGATTTAAAGAGGTAGTGTACACAGTGTGTCTACAGAACAAAGAAAATTCATACTACAGGATGTGGCACATCAATAAGAGCTAAGAATATTATCATCAGAGAGTATGAAATACAGTACATTATATCAAAGTGTTGTAGCGGTGTTCGAACAAATCAGCTTTAAGCAGTATATTAGCTCCTATATGTAACATAATAATAATGCTGATGTAAGCCTTTCCAAAAGTAAACACGATCTGACTCAACGGCCTTCCTGCGCTTTCTCTTATCTCCTCTTTCACTCTTTTTCGGAAAGCAATAACGCTGATACATCTCTCCGTTGGAGAAGCCCCAAGTAAAGGGGTTCATCTCTCAGTTTATTTTAGAAATCCATCAAAGAGATCCGTTAAAAACTCGCAACAGAAATATGATGGGTCATCTCATTTAGTATATTTGGCTCCTGTTAACAGTCAGATCTGCTTTATCCCTCTGTGGCGTTCTGAAACCTTTAATTATTCGTAATTTTTACAAAGACAGTCAGCTATATTGCCACAGTGGCTCTGTGTTTGAAGAAAATAAGTAACTTGGAAAATGTTCTCCTCTTGTGCCCCTACAGCCCTATACTCTATATAGGCGTGGCAACTTTAAAATCAACAATGGCGTGAATAAAAACCAAACCTTTATAGCTTCTATAAATCATTTTAGATAATTATCACAACGAATTGCGTAATATCAACAACAATCTACTTCTTAAAATATTCTGCAACAACAAAAGCAACTACATATCCTTATCTCGTTTTGTTGTATTAAATATGGTGACAAATTGATATTTTCACAAATTAATGCATTTTCATGGATTGATAATGCAGATTAATACATAGATGAAAAGTGGTAGATTACAGTAACATCTGTAGTGGTTAATAAAAAAATAAATGGAGATGAGAGACCGTGAAAAAGGGAATGAATGAAATGCAAATCGGACTTCGTATTACAGAAAAGCTATCGGACTTCGTTATTCGAAAAAGCTATTGTTGGGGTGGTCCTTGTGGCGTTTTTGAGCAAAAGTTAAACCAATTTCCACTACAAAAAATTTTGAAAAATGGCAGAGAATAACAAAATGTAACTGACAGGGGGAAATGGCGTAGCTTAGAGTTCATTCTTTACCAGGTTAACATGCCTTCTTTCGGCGGCGTCCAGGTCTTCAAAAATCTCCTTCATTTCTGCGTGAAAAATCTGCTCCGAAATCTTGCAATAATCCAGGAATCACTAATTTATACCAGTTAAAATCATCTTGGTACTGTATGCAATTTAATTTACTTTGCTACTTCCATTCTCCGAATTTCTTAACAACTTTCACAATGTCTACACATTACAATCAGATCGAGGTTAGCCATTAAGTTTTTTACTTCAGCATCAGATAACGTCTGCCTTAAGCTTCCGCTAACAAGAGACAATTGAAACGGAATAAAAAACAAAAAAGAGTTAACAATTTTAGTATTTTCTCTCTGCCGTCGAGCGCTCATACCGCTGCAACGGGATATTTTTATCTGAGGGAGCGAGTGTAGCGCGGCGAAATTCAAAGTCCCGTTACATCGCCCCCTCGACTGTCACGCTAAAACATGTAGCTTGGCCGGCTAGCAAACAATAGAATAGATATACCTAAATGTCTATTACACATATTTTCCCAGGAAACGCCACGTGCATTCTTAGAGGATTATCTTTGCCAACACTTGGTTTCTAAATCTATATACTACATACAATTGTTACAGTTTTGATCCTTTTTACACAATTAATATATTTTACATACAGTTTGATTGAACAAGCTGTTCGCCAGCGCAGTTAATGTTGTGCGCTTCCAGCGTTGGTTTCCCAATGCATCTCTGGCAGCACGTAGTCTTTGCGCATGCGCAATAGCATCACTGAATTTCGCGTGCGGCAGTTTCAAAATCGCTGTGTTATGACAGTCTTGAACAATATTCACATTCACATAGTGTTCATTACAAGTTGTTATTCCAGCATAAATATCGTGTTAAGTCCGGTGACACCATAAGATTGAGCGAGTGCGTGATCTGAAGCAACGTCCATGTCTTCTGTTACGACACAACACTCCAGGTCCTTGTGCGTTTTCATGACTATTGTTCCCGGGACATATATGGTCGATGTAGTTTTTAGCCTCCACATCGCCTACGACAGGTGCTGAGCTTATTTTCTCCAAAGCATCTGAAGGCCGGCCAGGAACAACGGCGTCGATGTTCGCAAAGGTAGATGTATCATCACGTTGTTTACACTCGCCAACAAACGTTCAATTGCAGTGTGAAAATCTTCATTATCGTCGAAGTAAATTGCAGTTTATATCGATTTACAAAAAGTTATTTGGTTTATGCACCATAAGTTTCACAAATAACACAAAATTCGTCGTTTATAACGTTCACAGTTTAACACAGTTTGCAACACTTTTTGCCACATTTACATTTTAACAGTTCACTTTGTCCAAGCATGTTTACATCGTTAATTATGAAAGCTTACATTTCGTGGTCACGTTTCAATATATGTTGACAATATGCAAAGTTTTAACACATATACAAATACATATAAATTTACAAGAATATACACGTGAAATATTTACACTAAAAAAAAAATTATACTAAGTCCCATTGGCTTCCTTTTATTGGGGTATTAATTTTTTTTAGTTTTATTTATTATTATATTTTTTTATTCAGGTTTGGGCGTGCCATGGGATATCAGACTTAATACTTAAAGCATGGGCTTTCCTTCATTTATTATTTCTCTTTTTTTTTTTTTTTAATCCATATCTTGGCTAGTGGTTGACCAGGCTTGTAATGCCATACTCAGTTTTCTTCATGTCTTTTTATTCATACCTGAAAGTTTACTGTCACACAATATATTCTTACATTCCATAAACAAGCAATACCCAGCTGCAGGAGGTGGTAGGATAATGGAGAAAGAAAGAAAGATAGAATGGAAGAAACTATTCACTACCTAAAAACTACCTAATCCTATAGCTAATACATTAAAAAAAAGAACATAATACATTATAATGTTTGCATCACCTTCAAGGGGTGTGTGAAAGGGGGTGCTTACAATTTACCAAATCATGGGTAAATGTAAGTGTCCTTACGTCACGTCTGTGTAGTGTAACATCATGACAGATTCTCTGTTTGTGTTCTGACTGTTCATATGACTTAGTGTATTATACCTTAACAAACCCTTGCATGAGTGAATCGCATGTCTGCTCAGTATTTCCTCAATATCTCCACTTCTTGTGGATACCGTCTATACAAATGGAAAATATATCTCAGAGATTGTCTCTCTCATAATGTGTATTACATGATAACATATCAAATTTCCTCTCAAGAGTTCAACCATGAACTTTCTTCTACTTTAGTGAAGGTTAAACATCATGTATGTGGCATATATATATATATCATTTCTATCTGTAAATCATAAATAAAGAACATATTATTATAATTGACAGTAAAATGTCTCTTTCTCACTCTCCGTTGCTCGACGTCGGCTGCACGGATGGTCACTGCTCCTTTGCACTTACCTTTCATAGCCTGAAAAGTCAAATGTCTTCAACGTAGATGTAATTTTGTCATCTGTTCGCTTAAGTGGAGGTGTTGTACGAGTCGCAAAACGGCCTTAATAACTCTCCTATCTTTTGCTTCCTCAGGGTTTTCTGTCTTGTGTAAAAAAAATTTTTTTCTATACAAATGTATTCACATGAGGGCTGTGTAAAAACTATATTTCAACTTAAGTTCCTTAAAATATCATTCTCCTGTCTGAACACAAACTTTTCTTCCACACAATGGCTTAACAAAACTTAACGAAAGGTTACTAAGTTACACTTCTGAAATAAATTAAAGCTAATGTGTTTCCAAGTTATATTCTTATTACACTTCTTTCAACAGCTGTAATCACCATTACGTTCACTCTGCTTTTCTTACATTCGTTCATTTTCAAGGGCACTGTAAATAGATTCACCTTTAACGCCTTGTACTCACGTGTTTTAACTCATCACAATTGTTTTCTTTCAAACTGAAATCCTTATGTAATCTTAAAGATGTAGACTATTTACTCACTTCTCTATGTAGCACAATATTACCAAAACATTCTCACTCATTCCTTACTCACATATTCATCATAATATATATATCCTTATACATTAAACATATTCCTCATCAAATATTAATATATCACATACGTGGGGCCATTTGGCACTTCCATTCTCATAAAACTCCAATAATATTTTCCTCAAATAATCTCTTGCACCATCAACTACTTCTCAGTAACTTACCTTCTTATATTAACCTAAATATTAACTCATTCATACTGATCATTCATTCTTACGTCCTCATTCATTCTGCTACATACATATGTCATTACTGATCTCAATAGCTGTTATTTCCTCTCATTGTAGTGCCTTGAAATAACTAACTAGTTGTTGATTCACCTTATAATTTACAATTAACAACCAATGTAACCTGCGTAGGTCTCATTCCTATATGAATATCTTTTCCCATTTAGTAAGTGTACTCACCTGGGTTTACTTTCTCTTCATAATTATGTGTACAAGTGTAACTGCAGTATATAATTTCCATAAATGAATGTTTGTGTTCTTATGCTGTATAACTTAATGTTCGTGTATTCAATACAAATATCTATGATCTCGTTCTCACAGCAACTTGCTCATGTTCAACTTAGTTGTCATTATATTATGTTGTTTTAGTGCACAAAGGGTTTCAAATGTCTGTGGGGATGCAGCCCCCTCGGCTTGTGAGATAACGGGTATTCTAGGGAGTAACAACCTGGGTGAAGTATGCTTGCTATTCTGAAAGGACCTGAATATAATAGCTGTCATTTTCTGTTCAGTTGTTTTAATTTTGTAGACTTGGAATGTGAACGCAAAATAACAAGGTCATCAACCTGATAGGTTTGTTAATTCCTGTTCTGCTGTCATTTTGTCGTCGTACCTGAGGAAACAAACCGTCTCAGCCGCTGCGCTCTTACAACACCTCACGACCGAAGCACGAGCGCTTAGCTCGGTCGTCGACTGTTTTCCGTCGTCTGCTGTGTTTGGCCGGGTTCATTGACCAGCTCCACTACGTTTACATTCCGGCCGGTTGGCGCCCATGCGTCAGCTGATGGCGCGCCGCAATTGTTATTGCTACTTTGTGGTGGGGAGTGCATAACTGTATTGGGAAACGGCGGCGGTTTCCGTGGAGGGTTATGATTTGTCATGCGTGAATTTTGTGTGTTCCACATATTCTGTCGGTGATTGTTGGGATTGTTGTTGTTCTGGCGGTAATTATGTCTGTTAAATGTCATGTTCCTGTCAAAGTAGCCCGGGTTGTACCGGATATTCTCACGTCTCCTGTTATTGTTGTTGTTGTACTGTCTGTGATTTTCATTTTGCATGTAGTTACCATTTTGATATGGGTGATAATTATTGTTGTTACTATTATTCCACGAATTCCTGCGGTTGTTCCTACCGTCATACACGTTTCCATTTGAGTATGTTTCGCGCGCAGGCATCGTATTGTGTTGCGGCGCGGACGGATGGTTCCACCAACCACCGTCACTACGATTCCTTTGGGGTGGGTACTGATTTTGTTTACTAATATGCGTAAAATTTGAATGGCGTGAATCGCCTCTGTAAACTACGTCCATTTGGTCTAAGAAGTTTAAGAAAGTCTTAACGTCATTCTCCGGTACTCCTATTAATCTGTCTCGGTATGGAAAGGGTAAGTGGCTCTTTAAAGTGTCAATTATAGCTAGCAAGTCGGCTGGTTTGGACCAGTACAGTGTCTTGTCTAAGTACCTCTCAAAGTATTGTCTTAATGTCTCTTTTTTACGGTCTTAGGTCTCGGGGTTGCACACTTCTCTCCTTAGACTCTGTTGCTCATTCTCGGACCAGAATTCGTCCAAGAAGGCTTGTTCGAACTGTTGAAACGTAAGGCACCGCCGTTTCATAGCGGCACCCCACTTAGCTGCTCGTCCTCTCATGAGATTGGTGACGTATCTGATTTTATCGACTTCTGACCAACTACGTGGAAAAACACCGTCAAATGATCTAATAAACACAATAGGGTGGACTTTGTGCTTGTCCTCACTGGAAAATGTCTGGAAATACCCATGTCTTACAAACGTGTCATCGGCCATGCCGGCTGGCATAACTGTATTGACGTAGTTTGTGTCACTTGCTACTCTAGGTGTCGTAACGTAATATTGCTCGTTTGGTGGAAAAGAAAGCGGCACATCGTAATTTTGACTTGTAATAGGTGATTCCACAATAGGTGTTCTGTCTGTGTCATTAGCCATGGTTTTAGCTGTTTTGTCGTTCCCTGACGATGCGTTTGCACCTATCGCCAAACATGGCACAACAATGTCACGTAATTTTGTCACTTCGTTTTGTATGTGTTTTGTCTCGTCTTTAACATGTGTCTTTGTTTTTGAAAGTATGTCTTCTGTAATTCTTTCAAGTTTTTTGTCCAGATAGTCGTCACACAATTTACATTCATGTACAATTCTTTCGGCCATGTTGGTGTCGCTGTTTAGTGACGCGAGGTCCGCTCGGTCTTCTAATTTTTCTATCTTTTCTTTGAGGTGGGTTTGTTCAAGAACTACCATTGTGAGCTGTTGGGTAATATTTCCCACTTCTTCAGTCAGCTTTTCTTGGGTGGAGCTAGCTGAAGTTTGAGCCTGAGCTAACTCTTCCACACGAGTGTTCACTTCCTGCTGCATATTAACTATTTGAGTTAACTGATTCTCATATCGGGTGATATTGTTTTTTGTTTCATGTGTGAATGTAACCAAAGTTTCTTCCTGTTTATTTACTCGATCGGACAATGTCTCAAATCGCTGGCTGAGCTGTTGAGTGGTGTTATTTAATTTTGTGATCTGTTTTGTCGTTCGTTCAAAATTTTCGGTCATAGTACGAATTAATACGTCAAATTTTTCGTCTCTTTTATCTAGCCTTTGTTTAAAGTGTTGACCAAGTGCGTCCAGTTTTGCGTCAATTTTCTGACTAACGTCTCGTTTCATGTCTGTAAATAACTCGAATAGTCGGTCCAGTTTGTCAGTTTCTTGTTTTCGATTTGTGTCACATTGCTGAATTTGTCTCATATTCGGTTCTGACATTGATGTTAACAATGGCGCTGACGGTCTAGTCTCGCGTCCATTACACATTTCGTCATTTAAAGTCGCCATCTGTATATTATCACAAATGCGAGTTTGAGGCAAAATCATTGCATTGATCTGTGAGCTCGTCCATGGAGGAAAACGCGGACTTTCTTGTTGGTTGAAAGATGAATCTACTTCACTTAACTCATCTGCCGAAACTATCTCTACCTTACCGCGTTCCATTGTAATAGAATGTATAATCGTAAGTCAAAAAGGGAATAATATAAGTCTGATTAATAAAAATTTGACTCAAATTTAGGTTGAAATATTTTCTCGTCAATGTAAATGATTGCTCTATTGCAAAAAATGATTGAGAAAGCTGCAGCAGGGCGGACAAAATTTTTCGTAACAAATGACTGTTTGGCGGTCAAATTCACGATCTTCATATGCTACAACAATACTATAATTACCACAAACAACAATAGAGATAGATAATTTTGGAAAAATCTAGAAGAAAACTACAGGATGTGTGGAAAGGGAAAAATGGATTCTGCAGTTGGCTATTGAATGCTTGAATGAAACATAATTGCGTGACTCACCATTAAATTTTCTGTCCTGCAGCGGCTGGTCAAACACTTCTGCGTAAATCGTATTCGTCAAAATATGGATTTTCTTAATACATCTCCATCGGATAATCACCAAAAGTCCTCAAAATAACAGTTTTGCATCAACATATGCCATGCAAAGAAAAACAGATTGAATTAGTTACTAAAATTCATTACAATATTGTAGTATAGTCATTTGCTTAGGTACAATAAAGTTGATGTTTTAGTTACCCTTTAAAGTTCAGGATTTTTTGATATTCTCTGTTGGGAAAAAATACAAATTAAAGTTTCAAATTTGCTCAAAAACGACACATCCGAAAACGGCGTCCTGTCGCGGGAGCCAGTTGTAGTGGTTAATAAAAATAATGGGAGAAGAGAGACCGTGAAAAAGGGAATGAATGAAATGCAAATCGGACTTCGTATTACAGAAAAGCTATCGGACTTCGTTATTCGAAAAAGCTATTGTTGGGGTGGTCCTTGTGGCGTTTTTGAGAAAAAGTTAAACCAATTTCCACTACAAAAAATTTTGAAAAATGACAGAGAATAAGAAAATGTAACTGACAGGGGGAAATGGCGTAGCTTAGAGTTCATTCTTTACCAGGTTAACATGCCTTCTTTCGGCGGCGTCCAGGTCTTCAAAAATCTCCTTCATTTCTGCGTGAAAAATCTGCTCCGAAATCTTGAAATAGTCCAGGAATTACTAATTTATACCAGTTAAAATCATCTTGGTACTGTATGCAATTTAATTTACTTTGCTACTTCCATTCTCCGAATTTCTTAACAACTTTCACAATGTCTACACATTACAATCAGATCAAGATTAGCCATTAAGTTTTTTACGTCAGCATCAGATCACGTCTGCCTTAAGCTTCCGCTAACAAGAGACAATTGAAACGGAATAAAAAACAAAAAAGAGTTAACAATTTTAGTATTTTCTCTCTGCCGTCGAGCGCTCATACCGCTGCAACGGGATATTTTTATCTGAGGGAGCGAGTGTAGCGCGGCGAAATTCAAAGCCCCGCTACACATCCGTTATTATAAATAAATTTCGTGTTCAGTAATTTAAGAACATTCATTTATTAATACAGCTTCCTCGAGCAATTAGTGTCAATGGAATAGACCTCATTTTATACCCCCACGTCCTATAAAATCAAACGAAAGAAGTTACTGTTGAAGTTCAAATATTTACTATAACAATTCGCACACTAACCAGTAATCTGCAGCACATAGATCTGATGTTCCAGAGATTTTTGCCGGAAAACCTTGAACTAAAATGGGCATACCAAGTCGTCTAGTTGATATTCCTTCAAATGCGACTATATTCACTCAAACGGTCCGTAACCGGAATTGGTCTAAAATTAATCGGTGCGTGGAATTAAACGCCAGATTGGTTTTGCGTGTGGAGGTTAATCAAGATTTTGTGCATGCATGTTTCTACCTTTGTATTTCATGTATCATTTCAGTTACAGCGAGCTTTTCGGGTGTAGTGTCTGCAATATAAGATTTAAAGATTTGATCTTTACGAATATGGAAAAAAGGTTGGTGCCGGAGTCACTACTTTTCAAAAACGATCGGTGACTCAGTAGTCTTTTTCGAAACTCTCATTCGTGTTTGTGATTCTGACTAAGATAACGACATTATCACATCGTTATATTTACTGTTATTAATCCTACTTAAGTCAGCCATATGTTTGCAGTAGATTTATCTAGACTACTAAATTGCAGGCCCTATTAGTTTCGACACGATACGTTGCAGCTTTCACCGTTAATCACTAAAATACAATTATTAGAGCAAAACTAACTCTAAACTGTTCTAGCATCCACACAGCCCTTAGCGGCGGACTCGGAATCATCGGTGTGTCACTCTAGTACCATTGCACCACAGACAAATGTTAGAATGACCTGACACTATCACGTGTTGAAGGTAGACGATCTTACATATTTATGAAATTTTTAATTCTTTAAAGTATCATTAATGGCTTTGATCGCAGAAATATATTACACTCCAGTTGATTACTAGTTTGGGCTGCTAATCATACATCTTTGGATCATGTAGACTCCATGTCTACGTGGAAGGCAAGAACGCCACCGTCAGAAAATATACCATGAAACATTCTCACCAATGAAATGGTTTCAATACATATTTGATTATGGCAACTACGGTACAGGGTACAATTCTGAAGAATGCTTATTAAGAAGTGTATCTGAGTACGCATAGTGAAAAGGTGATCAAACTTGTTAGTCGCCATTTGGAGCCATTTAGTGTTTTGATGGCTTCAAACAGTGAAACTCAAGGTTCACCATTTTTTCACACTTCCATATTTTACATTTTTAATACTGACGTGTTACAGTTCGTAATAGCGATGCACTGTCAGACAATGGCATTGTAGGCTACAGTCTAGGTAGACAGAATATTCGCCATCAGTGATCTGAAGATGTCTGTTTAACATCCAATAGTAGTAATGAAGTGTAATATAACATATTAAGGCAATTAAATGATTTCACAATTTTTTAAGGTTTTCAGTAAATAAATGCTCCCAAGTGTACTGGAAGAATAGATTTGACTATACAATATCTTTGGACTTGATTCAAGAGTAACTCTTTCACCATTAAACGAATTTTTCACATTCGTAGCTTATTAGATAGTTATGCTGCTGCAGACATCGAACTGAACATTTTTGCCGGAATGAATACTGTCCCATCTCAGGTACCGAACAAGACTTGTATACCAATTCGGAGCACGCAACCATTGGATGTGCTAACCACATACATGGCCTCTGGATTTGGTTCATAACAAAGATTTGACATGTCGGCGAGAAGTAGTCAACGTAGATGATTTTCAGAAAACTTTGTCTCTACCGCACTATGTGAACGTGACAGTGTGTGTTCACAGCAGCTCCACAAAAAAGATTAAGGAGTTTAGTTTAGTTGCAGAAATTCTTCGGAGGACTTTTGGAGACAATTGTCAGAACTCAGTCAATGTAATATAATATTACGAAAACTGAAATTTACACCTAGACAACAAGTTTGGAGTGATCTTTGCTAGCCGATCTGCATCGGCGAGAAATACGCACCAATTTGGAATACAACTATATTTTATTAAATTTCATAGAGTGTGAGAGTATTTAAGCATTGCAATGACTTTCAGTATATGTTCTGAATCCAGTTATTGCTATTGCTTTCTTACTTCGTAGAAGAGAAATAAAAATTAATTGAAATGGTCTTCGACGGGTAACTTTCTGGCCGGAATGACTTTTTAACTGGTGAATCCTGTCCTAAGATTTATTTTAAATGTTCCAATCAGCGTGATCTCTTTGCTTTGTGAAAAGTTACCAATGATATTTGAATTCTTATATCCATAGTACGATACTGAATTTTTATTTATTAGCTGGATTACAAGGTTGAGCAGAGATAAGCAGAGTCTGTTTTAGATAAAGAGGAAGGTCTGTAAACTTTAAATATTTGGTGTCCCGAAAACATCTTACCTTTCTGCGATGTATTAATAAGGTCACACTTACCAGAGAGAGATGTGTAGTCATACTTTGATAGCTGGTCGCAATGAAAGCTAATTTTTCTTCATCGGTAAAGCGAAGCCAGAAGTGTCAGTCATGTTATCAGAGTGAAAAATGTTGTAAGACAAACGTTGTTTGAACCCACACGTTTAATATGGTCCTACCACTGAATCACTTTCGTTACGAAACGCAACTAAATGCAGAATGTAGCTACATATAGAACTAGTGTAGTAAATTCTTAACTCTGCAGAAGAAATAATTTTTCTTCCATTCTCAATTATGTTTCTATTTCTCCAGATATTTTCATGACTGCACATTTTATGGGAGGATTACAAAGAGGCATTTTACGGAACATTCTTTGTGGAACGAGCAAAATGGTGATCTATTCTTCTCTTTTATGTTCTATTTTACTTCTCTAACTACTGGAAGCCTAATATCATATCCAGTTGTGTCTAGAAATTACTTCGTACATTTAACTGGGTTTCTCAGTTTATTACAACAATCCTTGGTGAAGATTCTGTGGTGGGTGCGTGAACTAAAATCACAACGACAGCAATGAGCTATTACGATGCTCTCTTTATCTTCAGTTCTGAAGCTGTAATCGTCTAGCTATTAGCTGTTGTCCCCTGATCTCATTATTCATCCAGTGTTATAAATGGGTTTACAGATATGAATTTATTTGCCTCATTCTATATTGCACTCTCCATCACCCGTCCAGGTATCTATGCCTGCTTGTACATTAATAACGAGAGTTGCCAGACCTTCAGTTATCACAGTTTCTTCTCGGGGAAACATCGCTTTATGCCACCATTTTTAACTTTTATGCTGAAATTAATGTTCAGTAACATACAATTACTCTCCCAGAATATTAAACTCGTAATTGTGCCTCGTTAATTTGTTTCGCTGCTCATACAGTGCAGAGTGAAGTTAATAACCGCCAACAGAATCACATGCCAACGTTTCCAGGTAAAGCAATGAAGTAGAATTAAACATTTTGCTCTCTGATTTCATATTTTGTAACTTTATTTGTTTTTTCCGCTTGTTTTGGTACTTTCACACCAATTAGCAACATCCAAATTACATACTCTTTTAATTATCGTTCCTACCTCTGCACTAGCTTTTATGTTAGTCCCGTCAATAAAGTCGACTAAAGGTTACAGACCGGAAGACTTTAGCTCATGTCGTTTCTTCAAGGAGTCTCCTCCAGCTCTCAGTAGATTCAAATCTTCATCGCTATGTCTCATTTCAAGAAGATAATTTGCTAGAAGCACTCACTGTGGAATGTGTAACACTTTTGCATCCATAATTATATTAGGTTCAAATTCAATCTGCTGATTCAGTGGATCATTAATTTATACGTTTCTTTTCATTTACGTCTGCTTTACGCTGATATTTCTGTCCTCAGCAAATTTTCCTAGGCCACTGGTAGAATTTATCGTCTGACTTATCTAACTTGATGAGCATCACCAACTTTCATTCGGTTTTCACTGAATACGTGATGCCACCAAACCTCGTAAGAGCTTGGGCATGAGTAGAGTGAATCTCAACTGAGGACCGCGTCGCCGCTGCAGGCCAGTCAGCATTGGATCAACTTGAATCCTGTTGAAATGCATTATCAGTCGCTGACCAAGTGCATGGCCTTCATTTGCCGTGGTGGCCTTTAGCAGTGAAAAACAGCACATGTGATCCAAAACTTGCCACGTTACACCAGATGGAATCACCAGCCGTATTCCCAGGCAGGTTGTCACGGGGAATTGGAAATCTCCACTACGAGCATTAAGCTGCATAATATACAAACTTCGTAAGCACCTTTTCTTCAGCCTACTGACTATGTTTCTCAAACTCTGCCTGTAAAAAAGAAACGAAACAGTCAGGCGTGGAGAGCCTGTGGATGTGTTACGGTTTTGTATTTAATTCGAAGTTATTTGTTTTTGTGTAGATAGTGTAGTCGCCAATACATGTCTTGTAGGCCGAACATTTTACCCCTTATTGAACTTTCTACCATCAGAGATAAGTCTGACGGACCTGTAATGTCTTGTCTAATTGAAAGTTTCCTGAGAATCTTTGTGGGGACGTTATTGTAATCCAGGTAATAAAAGAAGATTCACCACGAAGGAATTATACGAATGGGACGGAAGTCTGTAGATGTGTTGTACGTGTACAGACCAACAAACGATAGCAATGTCAGAAAACATGGATGATTTATTCAAGAGAAAGAGTTTCATTAACTGAGTAAGCCAATAATGCGTTGGTCCACGTATGGCCCTTATGCTAGCAGTTATTATGCCACTCATTGATTGACAAAGTTGTTGGATGTCCTCCACAGGGATATAGTGCCATATTTTGTCCGATTGGCACGTTAGGTCGTCAGAATCCCGAGCTGGTTGGAGGGCTCTGCCCACTATGCTTGAAATGCCTTCAGTTGCGGAGAGATCCGGTGACCTTGCTGGCCAAGGCAGGGTTTGACAAGCACTAGCAAAAGCAGTATAAACTCTCGACTGTATTAGTGGGAATTATCTTCTACATCTACATCTCTATCCATACTCCGCAAGCCACCTAACGGTGTGTGGCGGAGGGTACCTTGAGTACCTCTGTCGGTTCTCCCTTCCATTCCAGTCTCATATTGTTCGTGGAAAGAAAGATTGTCGGTATGCCTCTGTGTGGGCTCTAATCTCTCTGATTGTATCCTCATGGTCCCTTCCCGAGATATACGTAGGAGGGAGCAATACACTGCCTGACTCCTCGAAACTTCAACAAAAGCCCGTAACGTGCTAGTGAGCGTCTCTCCTTCAGAGTCTTCCACTGGAGCTTATCTATCATCTCCGTAAGGCTTTCGCGATTAATAAATGATCCTATAACGAAGCGCGCTGCTCTCCGTTGGATTCTCAATCAACCCTATCTGGTACGGATCCCACACTGGTAATATTCAAGCAGTGGGCACAGTAACATCTGTCCTAACAGGTTTGTTAACCGCAAATTAACACATCTAACGTGATGACACTCTATTAAATTTCTTGCTGAGAAACTTCATATGTGATATTAGAGCCTATTCACTTTTAGATTGAACTGAAAAGGTTCATTTTTCAAACACATTGGTAGTTACTTGCCGACGGATGATTCACAATGTGCCGCCAAAATGTATCACAATTTTCTTTTTGAATAGACAGTTTATTGTCAACAGAAACTGAAAGGAACATATACTACTGTGGAAGTTTCCAGATGTTCTTTCCTTTAAATTAGAAGTATTTAGCAGCGAAAATTTCGTATGCGCAACAGATCTATGACATGACAATCGAATACCGCCAGGTGCCACTACCGCGGCAGCAGTGCCACAAAATGGCGTCTCTCTCTCGTTCTCCTATCGCCTGCGAGGAGTGGTCACTGAGAAGGTTGCTTAAAGCCCAAAAAGTAGCTCCGTTTGAAATTCATCAACAGGTCTGCCAGGTCTACAGGTAGAACGTCATGAGCAAATAGATGGTGTAGGTTTTTTCCGAGGGTCGTGAAAGTGTCAATGTTGAAGAGCACAGTGGGTGACCGTCACTAGGCGCCTGCTGTCCAGAAAATTTCGTGCCAAGTGGGTACCGAAAAACCTGACACCCGAGCACAAAACGAAACGCTTTGGATCAGCACTGACATTTCTGCAGCAGTACCATAATGACAGCAATGAGTTCCTCGACAGGATAGTCATGGGTGATGAGATTTGGATTTCTCACTTGGCCCCGGAAACCAAGCAGCAGTCAATGCATTGGCGTCACAGTGGATCTCCGGTCAAGAGGAAATGCAAAGAGACTGTGTCGGCGCAGAAAGTGACGTCCATGGTGTTCTGGGACAGGAAGGGCATTCTGTTTATTGAATTCCTGCCCTGTAGTGAAACAGTGAACGCCGACTGTTACTATGAAACAGTGCGGAAACTCTGACGTGCCATTCAGAACAAGAGGCGTATGGTACTCCATGACAATGGTCGTTCCCGTACGGCTCGGCGCACAGCAACTGTTTTGCAGAAGTTCGGCTGGGAGTTGTTTGATCATCCAGCACGCAGTGCTAATCTTTCTCCCAGCGACTTCCATCTTTTCTGCTGTAAGAAATTCCTGACCTCCATCCAACGTTTTGACAATGACGAACAGCCGAAGAAGACCGTCATACACTGATACCATTCACAGGCGGCAGACTTCTATTACACAGGAATACGTAATTCGATCCCACGATAAGACAAATGTCTCATTTAGTTTGCCGGCCGAAGTGGCCGAGCGATCCTAGGCGCTACCGTCTGGAACCGCAAGACTGCTACGGTTCGAATCCAGCCTCGGGCATGGATGTGTGTGATGTCCTTAGGTTAGTTAGGTTTAAGTAGTTCTAAGGGACTGATGCCCGCAGATGTTAAGTCCCATAGTGTTCAGAGCCATTTGAACCTTTTTTTCATTTAGTTTGGTGAAGGTGTAGAAAAGTAGTTCAAACATTGCAATACCTAATGCGAATAAAGTTTTCATGTCGATATGTTATCATCGTTCCTTAAAAAAAAAAAAAAAAAAAAAAAAAAACAACTTAATTTCTAGATGTGCCTTGTATCTGTAGAGAACTGTTGTAATTCAGTATGTCCATCGTTTGGATTCATAACTTCTTTCATACTAACACTGATCTTAGCGATAACCCTATGGCACAAGTCTTCCGTGATATCACTGCAAACATGAATAATAAGGCGTACGAGCACCGTTTAGTGTTTGTGGGATTCCGTTTCCTCACAATGTTAAACTGAGCCAAAAGTTAGGGACATTTTCTCGTGAGTTATTGGGACTATACACTTGATTTTTTCATAGAACGTGGACATATAATCAGCGTTTGTACTGAGTTAATAATATTGGAAAAGAAAGTATAGATTTTGAGATATTTCATTTTTTTAAATGATAAAAAATGTATACATTTTAACAAGTTATTTCAAAGTAACATTCCTTTATTACAAAATAATTTCACTGCCCATTTTATTGAACTATATTACAAAGCCTTAAGGAACAGCTCCTGAATCTTCATCTGTCTACCGCAAATAGCCTCCAAAGAAAATGTACCACTGATACAAAAAAAAGAAATACAGATTACGGGAAATGAGCTTCGAAATTTTTTCTTCAATGCATGTCTGTTCCATAGCTAATATCATCAGATTTTCCAGCAGCTTCCACTTGATGGCTCTCTCTTGTCACCTAGCAATTTCTAAGCAGATTGTTATTGCATTATCTGAAGATCTTTTCCATTCCTTGGCTGAAGAAAGCGTAGCTGCTGCAGTTTGTAATCCTATGCAGAGCCTCATCTTTTGCAAAACCTTGCATTTTGTAGCACTGCATCATAAACGCTAACATTCGAGTTTTATGCACGCAAACAGTGTTTTAGGTAATCTGTTAAATATCACACGGTTCACACACCCATTTGGATTTGCAGTCGTCCGGGAAGACATCTCTTTAGTACACTAAATTCTGTGAGACCTCGGAATACCGGTTTTATCTCTTCCATTGCGGCAAGTGGCAAATGATAAGGATGATTTTACTATTGTTTAGTTACCTTGCCTCAATTATACGTGCGCCAGCTATCTTCTCCTTTTGGACACAGCCAATGTTGGGGATTTTCATTGCTTTAATCTGTGTGAAAAACTAGAGCCCAGATTGTTCTTGTCATTAATTCATCTGCAGCGTTCTGTCTAATTGCTAGGCCACAGCACTTCTGACTATGGCCTATAGCAACATCTGTCAGTCTGTTTTCCCATTTGAGTCTTTCTATCCGTAATTTTTTTGCCTTTCATGCTAGTCTGGAGTGTTCGAAGTCTTTATCCCATCTTTTTCGAGTGTGATCAACACACACCAGTTTGCAAATGTTCGTATTAATCCCACAGGACTCAGTTCCTCAACTTCTTTGAACGCATTTGAGTCACCATCTCAAAGATATTTTATGTGTCTAAAGTTGTATTATTTTACAGGGTGTTGATAAATACTTCTTACTGTATCAATTTGCATACCACTGCTTGAACCATAATAATTTGCTGTACACTCTTCTTCACGTTTATATTCCATGTTTTCCTTGTATCTGGAATGCTTGGGAAGTACTGCCACATGAACTATCCTCCCAGAGTCCACACTTGCAACTGTGGCAACACTATTCAGAGGTGTGTGGCCTCTCTTTGCCAGCTACCACTGAAAATTATGGGTAAGTGGGCTCAAATGGCTCTGAGCAGTATGGGACTCAACTGCTGAGGTCATTAGTCCCCTAGAACTTAGAACTAGTTAAACCTAACTAATCTAAGGACATCACAAACATCCATGCCCGAGGCAGGATTCGAACCTGCGACCGTAGCGGTCTTGCGGTTCCAGACTGCAGCGCCTTTAACCGCACGGCCACTTCGGCCGGCTATGGGTAAGTCCATGTCATCATTACCTTCAACAATAACTTCCTCAAATGCATCTTTCATATTTTTCTGTGTTACATCTGCACTTGCAGAGTATATTGCAATAATGTGTTTGTCAAATTTTGTGGGTGGAGCAAGAGTATTCATCACACCATATGACATGGCACTTGAAGCCCCGACATTACCTATAGATAATAGAGCATTAGCCATTCTAATGGTTATACCATTTAATTTACCTGCATATGTAGTAACATGTCAGGACTTAACAAAATAATACTGTTTCCAACAAGTGCACATCAACTCTAACTCACGAGCAAGTCCTTCATGTACGTTTGTTTTCGGTGAAACACAACGTTTTCCACATTATTTGCAGCACACATTGTTCTCCAAAATATCTGATAATAAATATAGAGTAACTGTCTCATATGTTGTAGTTCCAGCGTTTAGTGTTTTTGTCTTGTTCTCCATATACTGCAAGCTTACTTTTTGAAGCACTTTCAGGTGTAGTGGCAACAGCATCACGCAAAGTATCACTACCAGCGAAAAGGTTAGCCGCAAATGGGACACCAAATACTGATGTAGACAATGAATCCGACGAATTCTGAGCACTCTTTATTTTCTTGTGCCAGAGTACAGACTCTTTAAATACCTTCAGACTACGTCTTTCCATGTTGAAGGGAAGAAAACTAAATGACTTCACCAAATATGACTTGCATAACAAGCACACAGATTTGCTCAAAAAGGAAAAAATACAAAACGGTGCAAAATCGATGTCAACTGTCAACAGAAAAAATAACTCTCTTGTGCTCAGTTATATCTATCAAGTAGGTTTCGTGTTCATAAACATGGTGCCGAACACTGCATGCTGTAATTTTAAAAAAGTTTTAAAATACCTTCGTGCACGTCGTCTCAGTACTTTGTACGGTTTTAAAAGAGAGACTCTAAAAATTTCGAAAATGCATTTTCCCAAAAATCGATTTTCTCGAAGAATATCTCATTCGGTATAGCCTTAAATCATGTGGACGTTTCGTGAAAATAGTTTCCTTTAGGTACTTCCCCCCCCCCCCCCCCCCCGCCCTGTTCCGCCCAATAAAAGCAAAAAGTCACTTGGGTTGAGGTCTGGACTACTGAGGAGCTAAAACTGTGCGTTACTGAAGCTACCTGGAAATCTGTATGAAAGACCGCATGTCGAAATGCTCGGGTAAGACATCCAGCACAGTGCTTGCAGCATGTGGCCTTGCTCCATCTTGCATGAAACACTGAGCACTGAACAGCAACGCAACGGCAAGATCCCGTGGAGCGAAGTTATTGCGGAGCATGCACAAATAACTGTTCACAGTTTCTTCAAAGGAAAAGACGTCCAGTGAGCCTGCGACTAGAAATTACGGCCCACACTCTAACTCTCGGGGCATTATGTCGTTCATGAAGCACTTGCAGATTTTCAGTGGACCAAAAGCGTACATCTTGTTTGTTAATCACATCGTCCTGATTCAAATGCGCCTAGTCTGAAAAACTATTGTCGTTGACAGTTTCTTCCCCATGCTGCGCCGCGCGGGCAACCAGTAGTCTCTACCACATATGTTCGTATTGAACTTCTGGGCAGACGTCAACTTATAGGGGTACATCCGCACGTCACTTTTAAGAAGCCGTAGAGGGCAGCGTTTGGATATGCCCACCTGCACTGCTGCCTTTCTGCCCAGGGTTACTCTGTAGAGCAACTCGTAATCCTTCAGTAGCATCTAGCGAACAAACAGACGTCGGCCATGGTTGCTTCGCTTCTAGTGTTGATCCTTTCCGTACAAACTGGTCATACAGTCAGTGAATCGCTCTCTTGCAAGGGGCCTATCGTGTGTTAAACTATTGTCCAAGTCGACTCTGTGTTGTCTTAAGACTTTTCGTTTCGTGGAAAGATAAAACAACCGCCGATCACTGCTGTGTTAGTAGTCGTCTGTCGTCGGCCGTATTGTAAACGTTGGTGTCCTAGTGATGATATAGTGAACTACGCGCCATTCCGTAACTCATACGTTTCTCCAAGGTCTACTGCTACTGCTGCTGAGATGCTCGGCGGGATGTTATGTGCGATTCATAAATTATGTACTAAGCAAATGGTAGCATATTTCGTGCGCCACCCTGTAGAAGCTCGATTTTGCTTCTACTGTCGTATAGTTTCCACTTGACAGTGTTCGTTATTACTTATGGCACATCCAGACCTAGTATTTTCACACAATACAAAAACAAAACTGGAGTTCATAACTTTCCACGCGACACACTCTGTACCTTTTACGGTAACTTATTGCCTTGTTCCTTGACGCACTGTATATACTAGGATTGATTTGCTATTTCTCAACAGCGCTGTCTCTCCTACCACCGGCCGCGACATTTAATCGACTAGAAAATCTGTCATCACCAGTGTGATCATTACGCTGTTTTTACACCTGTTTCACAAAGATTAAGACGGCAGCTGATTCAGTGGAAAAAAAGTGTGATTGAATCGTAACGTGGCCTTTAACTCAGAAATAAGTCGACCAGAGGAAAAGTGATGCGGAGAATGTTAAAAAGCTTAGATTCCGTTAGAGGAACGTAAATGAAAAACAGGAAGCAACAGTTTTTTTCCAAGAGAAGTTTTAAAACGCTAAGCTAGAGGTGCCAATATAAATGACAAATGTAATTCCATAGCATACATTGCTATAATGCATAAATTTCTTGTTTAAAAAAGCGACACTTGGGAACATAGGGTAATAATCCGTAAAGACACTGTCGTGGTTCTTCATAATACCATACGGCCGAGAAAATATCAACTTTCGGTACTGCTGGAACTGCAGCTTTCCTATGGTTAAGTTAGTTCAGCTTTCTTTAATTACATTGTTCTCTAATTACATTATTCTCCTCGAGCAATTTGCTGCGTAAGTAATTAATTCTCGCTCCTGCTCACGGAAGAATTGGTAAGAACAGAGCGGGGCTAACAAAGTTAAAAGCAGTTTTGCCTTGAATACAATGTCCATGTATAAGAAGTATGCTAAAATCTTCCGAGATATACCGCGGCACCCTTCCCCCTTCGCGGTGTACTAAGAAATGAATTCACGTGAAACCTAATACAGAGAAAATGTTTATAGAGTAGGCAGAGATTCTGATTCTGGACACTTAAGGGTAATAATGGTAATAATAGAAAATATTATGGCTTTGGGTCCCAAAATTACCTGTGTATGTTTGTTACGTCGCTATGAGTATTTTTTGTACACAAAAAATTATTTAGTGATAGGAGAGTAGTTACGTATTTATGGTTCTGAAATAGTTTTCGGTAAGCAAAAGGCATAAATTCGTTTTAGAAATGGAATGACAATCATGACAACGTGTAAGTTATGGGAGAGTAATAAGCGGAAAGTACTAGTTAATTATCTTTATGAATCGAATTACAATAAAAAATTCAAAAGGCTCAAAGTCATTGCATCATACAGCATAAACAAAGCTGTGCAATATGTAAGAAGGAGCATAGAGGGAGATGAATCACAGACTTGAACGACTAATATGGCAACAGGGTGAGCTATATGATGCTGAATTACAGCTACTTTCAATTTGAGTTACAAGTGAAAATATCGAAATTTCGTTTTATCTGGTTCGTCTGTTTAACACTTTTGAAACACTTTTTATAGTCGAACTTAAATTGCAGTAACAAACGTTACTATAACATGAGGAAATGAAGCATCCAATCATTTTCCAATGCGTAACAAACAATTTCTTTCGTGTTCTATTCCGAGGGGTAAAGCAGACTGAAAAGGAGTATTGGAAATACTCTTAATTTAATTCTCGGACAATGAACAACACTGCCACGAAATATGAAATATTTCAATGTTTGTGTCATTTATGTATTACTGTTTACTGTGTGATGCCAAATATAACAGATTTAACATGTGTCGTACTACAAATAAAATCTACGAGAATAATGCAACAATCTACTTGAAATTGTTGATCGTGGAGTAGCAGACTCTGGCTCTAACTGTGAAAATTAGGATCAGTCAGAATCTGAGGGCTGTTGGCTTACAACTTTACAAAGATGTAAAATTCTGCACTTCAAGAAACGAAATGACGTAGTATTCTGTGACAAGAGTGTCAACAAGTCACACTTGAAATCGGCCAACTCATACCCGCATATAAAATTTCGTAGCGATATGCAAAGGAACAACCATGTAGGCTCACTCGTAGATAAAACAGTTGGAAGACGCAGACTTCGGTTTATTGGCCCAAAACTATGGAACTGCAATCAGGCTACAAAGAAGATTGCTTATAGATCACTCGTTTGACCTATCCCAGAATAGAGACCACACTTGTGTGACCCATACCAAAACGTTGATAGTGAACATGCAAAGCGAAGGGCAGCAGGTTAATTTGACCAATGGGAGATTTGTCATACAGATGCTGAAGAAACTGAACTGGCAGACGCTTGAAGTTATAAGCAAAATATGACGAGAAAGCCAACACAAAATGTTATGTATCTTCATCAATACTCTGCGAGCGTCCACACGCTGTGTGGCGGAGAGTACTTCTGTTAGCACTAATGAATCCCCTCTTGCCTGTGACACTCGCTCATAGAGCGTGGGAAGAACAACTGTCGGTAAACCTCTGCATTAACTATAATTTTTTTCGAATCTTCTCGTTATTAGATGACCCACGGATTGTCACGTGTGGACGGTGGTCTGAGATGTCGAGACACAGGTAGATTGGTTTAATTATCTTCTTTATTCCTGGAAGAACGTGGTATCGAGGCGTACAGTTGTCTCTCACGCGAAACAGTAGACATCCGGCACTGCTGGCAGCTCAAAGAGCAGGACAGAGCGTGGCGTCACTCGAATGCCACTGTCGGCAACGTCTCCGGCTGTGACCGTGGTGACAGTGCGGCAGTGCAGCTGACATTAGCGCGGATGCGGCCGTGACCCCCTCAAGCGAGAAGGCGGCTATCTGCTCCGGCGGCTAATGCTTTCGTGAGTGAGGGCAGGATGCACTGTTCCGTGGTCGAACAGCGCACCCGTTACTGCATTCCAGGATGTCACTGTAGTCACAGGCTCGTGATGTAGGCTGTGATACAGGTTGTGGTACTAAGTCGAGAATATTTTAGTATACGAGTAGTTGAGAGCTCATACTCTCCAGACTACGTTCGTTCAGGGTTTAAGGCACGTACTATAAATATTTGCATGGAGGCAAGTGAGGCAAGTCTTGAATCCTTCCGCTAGCATACCGCAGTTGCTCTAGTGCACCCAGCTGGCTCTGCTTCGCAATACCTGTTGGCCATGTTTTCCTCCGCAATGCATAACACTGTGGCCTGCCTGTGAATGGTTCTGTTGCAACTCTCTTCTGCTCTGGTGTATTTCTTCACCAAATAGACTCGATAAGCTGTGCTGCCCTGCTTATTTTCGAGACCTGTCTCTCGGGTCGTCCGAACTAGATCATCCTTTACACTAGGATTCCAGGCGACTCGCAGTTCTGACCCTGTTCCACCTCTTAAGAATTATTCTAAAAGTCGGTTTCCTTAACCCTATCAGTTAACCTTATACATTTCTAGAGGGCGTCTCGCCCTGCACCTTAACACAAACACTATCTAAACTATTTCTTTACTAGGCTTGTTGCTCGATAACTTCTAACCCTTTATTTAAAACATACACCCTAAAGTGAATTAATTGTCCTTAATACTATCGCCTTGTGTGTTCATCTTCCGTCTGCTGCTTTTATGCTCGGTGTATCTAATCCACTGGAATTTGAATTACGGATGGGTCCAAACTCAGTCTTGTGTTTCATCTTCTACGTACAGCACAAGGACTGTACTCAGCAGAACAAGTGGCACTGCAGTGGTGTCTATTTACGGCAATGATAACCCGATATAAATTTATGTGCTGCGTTAAGGTTCCCAGGGAGACTCTTCTCTCCTTCTGGTTCAGAATCGTGTTTATAGACTGCGTTGATTCCGGCCCTTGAGTTTGATTTAAGCTCGTTAGATTTGGAGCTGGTGACACATGGGCTCCTCTGGCGAACACAAACAAGGTTGCGAAACATTCTGGTGAGTTATCCCTAGAATCACAGCGGGAAAATTTAAGGTAGGCCTCATTATCTCGCACCCATTTCCATTTAACAACAGAACATTCCCGTTTAATTGTGACCTGTTTGCTGACGTAAGCTTCCCCTGTCCAAAACAACTAGCCACCACTACCTTCTTGTCAAAGATAGAATACAACCAATGCGTCTCGAGCTGCTGGAAGTACAATTCCGGCTCGATCCCTTCTTTACTGCATTATATTACTTCCTTTTGTCCCATTAGCAATTTCGCTGCGGAGGAATCCTGCCTCTCTCTTATTACCATATATCGGACAGACTGTGATTTCCCCTCATTAGTATTTTTATAAATATTCTCCCTCCATTTCTACATACCTTTGCCTGTATTTTACAATTAATAATAGTCCCTGCGTTTTTACTGTTAGAAATTTCTTCAATACCCCCCCGCCCCACTCGAGAGGATGCACATGAACCCGGAACGAGCTTGTTTCCCTGCCAATGGTATACATGCAAAAATGTAAACTTTCTTCTCATCAGTTCTCAACGATGCTGCGGCTACGTTGAAACAAAAAAGTAAAATTTTTTGCTCATGCTCAAAAACGAACTCCAACTACTGCGGTATTTTATTCTGTACTTCCCTTCGACTCTCTAAATACCGCTCTGGCCAAAACAGGTTTACCCATAGGGGTGTCCTGTTGCAGTCTGCAGCATAGCCTCCTGTAGTTCTGTTACTTTCCCTTGTGCTTCCCAAACGCTACCTTCTTTGGACTCGAAACATTTTGTCATAAATACTTCCCTATGGTTCAAATGGCTCTAAGCACTATGGGACTTAACACCTGAGGTCATCAGCCTCCTAGACTTAGAACTACTTAAACCTAAATAACCTTAGGACATCACATACATCCATGCCCGAGGCAAGATTCAAACCTGCGACCGTAGCAGCAGCGCGGTTCAGGACTGAAGCGCCTAGAACGGCTCGGGTACAGCGGCCGGCTACTTCCCTATCTCAGACTTCGGTTTGTAGTTCCCTGATATTCCATTAACTACCTCTTCGGTATCTCTTCCATAGTGCATTGCTTCTCCAGTGAGGTGTCGTAGTAGTTGTGTGTTATTCGGTATGTCCTTCTCTGACTTTGCAGTCTGCGCCGTACATCAGTCAAGGCTTTGCTCCCTTTCGCTATCTGCTTAACCTCCGTTACGATGTCGTCCACTCTTCGAATGTCTTCCTCATCAGATGTGCCAAATATTTTTTTCATTAGCCGACCTTCAGGTTCTATCCAACCCCTCTTCCTTCGCGTATGTGGAATAGCCAACAGTACCTGCGACTTGTCATTGCTTAATATTTTGTACGTTCGTGTACTCTCTCACATTACCCGGCACTTCCTTTGAGTATCCCATGCCCTTAAATTCCCAGGCACGTTTTGTTAAATGTTTCTTCCAATGTTCTTACCTTGTTTCCCATCTCCCATGCGCTAAATACAACTCGATCCCCCAGTAACACTGGCGATCATTCCGTTTTCCTGATTGGAAAACTGTACTCCCCCTTTCAGGTGCTGCTACTGTAACGCTTCCACACCGAGAAAGATCAGTAGTCACTCTACGAACCGCATAATCTTGTCTTTTCTGTCCCTCACCTAGGGGTAAAAACACCTAATACTTTCCTTCCCTGAAATCCATTGCTGCTGCTAATAGTAATTTGTGTTTTCAGTCTTCTGATTGGTTTGTAGCGGTCCGCCTCGAATTCTTCTCCCGTGCCAACCTCTTATCTCGGAGTAGCACTTGTAACCTATTTCCTCCATTATTTACTCGATGTATTTCAATCTCTGTCCTCCTCTACAGTTTTTGCCCTCTACAGCTCTATCAAGTACCATGGAAGTCATTCCCAGGTGTCTTAACGTCCTACACTCCTGTCCCTTCTTCTTGTCAGTGTTTCCCGCATATCCCTTTCCTCCCCAATCTTGCTAAGAACCTCCTCATTCCTTACCATAGCAGTCCATCTAATTTTCAACATTCGACTGTAGCAATACGTCTCAAATGCTTCGATTCTCTTTGTTCCAGTTTTTCCACAGTCCATGTATTACTACCATACAGTTGTTTTGCTAACGTATAGTCTCAGAAATTTCATCCTCAAATTAGGGCCTGTGTGTCGTACTAGTAGACGTCTCTTGGCCAGGAATGCCCGTTTTGCCAGTTTTAGTCTGCTTTTGATGTCCTCCTTGCTCCGCCCGCCATTGGTTATTTTGCTGCCTCCTTAACTTCGTCCTCGTCAACATCAAGCCTGATGTTGATTTTATCGCTGTTCTCATTTCTGCTCCTTCTCATTAAGTTCGTCTTTCTTCGATTTACTCTCAGTCCATACTCTGTACTCATTAGACTGTTCATAGCATTGTGGAGATCCTGTAATTCGTCCTCACTTTCACTCAGGATAGCAATGTCATCAGCGAATCGCATCACTGATATCGATTTCCATTGACTTTTAATTCCACTCCATTCTTTTAGTTCTATTATTGCTTCTTCGATATACAGATTGAACACTAGGGGCGAAAGACTACAACACTGTCTTACACCCTTTGTAGTCCGTGCATATCGTTCCTGGTCGTCCACTCTTATTGTTCCCTCATAGCTCTTGTGCATATTGTATATTAACCGTCACCCCTTACAACTTACCTCTATTTTTGTCATAATTTCGAACAACTTGCACCATTTTACATTGACTAACGCTTTTTCCATGTCGACAAATCCTGTGAACGTGTCTTGATATTTCTTCAGTCGTGCTTTCATTATCAATCACAACGTCAAAATTGCCTCTCAGGTGCCTTTACCTTTCCTAAAGCTAAACATTCTTCTTTATATTACTCTCGTAAATAACACTGATGCATGACGTGTTACGCTGATTGTGCTATAATTCTCACATTTATCACCTCTTTCAGTCTTCTGAATTGTGTGGATGATATTTCTCCGAGAGTCAGAAGGTATGTCGCCAGCCTCATGCATTCTACACACCAACGTGCCACTTTCCACAACGTTATTAGAAATTCTCATGGAATGTTATCAATCGCTTCCGCCTAATTTGATCTTAAGTCCTCCAAACCTCTCTTAAATTACGATTCTAATGCTGGATCCGATGTCTCTTGTAAATCGACTATTGTTCCTTCTTCTACAACATCAGACAAATCTTCCACTTCACACAGGATTTCAAAGTACTCTTTCCAACTATCCGCTCTCATTTGCATTTAACAGTGGAATTCCAATTACATTTTTACTCTTACCACCCTCGCATTTAATTTCAAGGAAAGTTGTTTTGACTTTCCTGTATGCTAAGTCAGTCCTCATGACAATCATTTCTTTTTCGATTTCTTCGCATTTTTTATGCAACCATTTTGTCTTAGCCTACGTGCACCTATTAATTGTTTCATTCGTCAGCGACCCATCTTTCCCGGAACATTTCTGTACCTTCTTTCATCGATCAGCAGAAGTATTTCTTCTGTTACCTACAGTTTCTTCGTTGTTACCTTGTTTGTCCCTACATTTATCGTTCCAACTTCAATGATTTCCATTTATAGAAATGTCCATTCCCCTTCAGGTGTACTGCCCATTGAACTATTCCTGAAACTTCCTGGCAGCTTAAAACTGTGTGCCGGACCGAGATTCGAAGTCGGGAACTTTGCCTTTCGCAGGCAAGTGCTCTACCAACTGAGCTACCCAAGCACGACTCACGACCCGTCCCCAAAGCCTCAATTCCTCCAGTACCTCGTCTCCTACCTTCCGAACTTCACAGAAACTCGTCTGCGAAACTTGCAGAACTAGCACTCCTGGAAGAAAGGAGATCGCGGAGACATGGCTTAGCCACAGCCTGGGTTGTGTTTCCAGAATGAGATTTTTACTCTGCAGCTGAGTGTGCGCTGATATGAAACCTCCAGGCAGATTAAAACTGTGTGCCTGACCGAGACTCGAAATCGGGACCTTTGCCTTTGCCTGCGCTGCAGAGCGAAAATCTCATTCTGGAAACATCCCCCAGGCTGTGGCTATGCAATGTCTGCTCAATATCCTTTCTTCCAAGAGTGCTAGTTCCGCAAGTTTGAAGAAGGGCTTCTGTGAAGTTCGGAAGGTAGGTGACGAAGTACTGGTAGAACTGAGACTGTGGGTACGGGTCGAGGGTCGTGCTTGGGTAGCTCAGGTGGTAGAGCACTTGCCCGTGAAAGGCAAAGCTCCCCAGTTCGGGTCTGAGTCGGGCACAGAGTTTCAATCTGCCAGCAAGTTTCATATCAGCGCACACACGGCTTCAGAGTGAACATCTCATCGTGGGCTATTCCTTCTGTATCTATAGCCGTAGAGAACTTCAAGCGGAAGTCGTCATTCCATAGGATATCTGTACCCCACTTCTTCGCGTATAGATTCTTCCTGACTAATCTCTTCAACTTCAGCCTACTCTTCATCACTAGCATATTGTGAGATGAGTGTATTACTGCTCCTGCGTACGCCTTACAATCCAGTATCTGATTTTGGATTCTCTGTCTGACCATGATGTAAAGTAAGTGAAATCTTCCCGTATCACCCGGCCTTTTCCAAGCATATCCCCTCCTCTTGTGATTCTTGAATGAAGTAATCGCTGTTACTAACTGCAATTTATTACAAAACTCAATTAGTCTTTCTACTCTCTCATTACTTCTCCCAAGTCCATATTTTTCTGTAATATTTTCTTCTGCTCCTTCCTCTACAACTTCATTCCACTCCCCCGTGACTATTGGTTTTTCATCTCTCTTTACGTACTGTGTTACCCTTTCAATATAATCATACACTTCCTCTTTCTCTTCATCTTCAGCTTGCGACGTCGGCATATGTAACTGAACTGTCGTTATCGATGGCCGTGCGGTTAAAGGCGCTGCCGTCTGGAACCGCAAGACCGCTACGGTCGCAGGTTCGAATTCTGCCTCGGGCATGGATGTTTGTGGTGTCCTTAGGATAGTTAGGTTTAACTAGTTCTAAGTTCTAGGGGACTAATGACCTCAGCAGTTGAGTCCCATAGTGCTCAGAGCCATTTGTCGTTATCGATGTTCGTTTGCTGTAGATTCTCATAAGAATAACTCATCAGTGAATTGTCCACAGTAACGCAGTGTCTGCCTTATTTTCCTATTCGCAACGAATCCTACTTCCGTTATACCATTTTCTGCTGCTGTTGACATTACTCCATACTCATCTGACCAGAAAGCCTTGTCCTCTACCGAGCGAGGTGGCGCAGTGGTTAGACACTGGACTCGCATTCGGGAGGACGACGGTTCAATCCCGTGTCCGGCCATCCTGATTTAGGTTTTCCGTGTTTTCCCTGAATCGCTCCAGGCAAATGCCGGGATGGTTCCTTTCAAAGGGCACGGCCGACTTCCTTCCCTAATCCGATGAGACCGATGACCTCGCTGTCTGGTCTCCTTCCCCAAAACCAACCAACCAACCTTGTCCTCTTTCCATATCACTACAGTGACCCGTACTCTATTTAGATTGAGGATTGGCAATTTCCTTTTCAGATTTTCTAGCTTCCCTACCACGATGAAGCTTCTGACATTCCACGCTCCGACTCGCAGAATGTTCCTTTCGTTGTTTATTCAATCTTTTTCTCACGGTCATCTCCCCCTCGGCAGTCCCCTCCCGTATATCCGAATGGGGGACTATCCCGGAATCTTTTGCCAATGGAGACGTGATCATGACACCTTTCGAGTTACAGGCCAAATTTCCTGTGGATACACGCTGCGTGTCTTTAGTATAGTGGTTTCCAATTCCTTCTGCATCCTCATGCTGTTGATCATTGCTGATTCTTCTGTCTTTAAGGGATGTTCCCGTACCCTAAGGACAAGAGAATGCCCTGAACCTCCATCTGCTCCTCCACCCTCTTTGACAAGGCCGTTTTCAGAATGAGGGTGACTTCTTATGCCGGAAGTTTTCGGCCGCCAGTGCCGATTGTTAATAAAAACTTACACGACGGCGGGTTTCGAACCGGTACCGAGGTTGTTTTGATTGCTAATCAGAGGCAGTAGCCCTTGAACACAGGGTCTACCAAAACTATAACTTACCTAAGAAAATATTGATGGACTGTCTCCTAGGCCTTCATCCATATTGGTCTCTCAGTTCCGTTTCATGCACAGCCTTTTCTTAAATCTTCTGATACCTTTCTCTTTACTCTCCCTTTCCCATCCGCGGCTCCTATCCCTGGAATTAGCTCCAAACTCCCTTGAAAAGGTATCAACGACCATACATGCCCAGTTGTCGTTCTGGTCGGCCACTGAATTTTGACATTTACTGACAAAGTAGCCTCTGCCACTCAGTATGGCCACTGATACTTTAAAGAATAGTTCTTTGACTTTCTGTTCAGCGTATACGATGTTAAATATCATCACCCACTGACCAACTTTATACGATGGCATTCTTGCAGTATGACCTACTGGTTCTTCCTGTCTCTCCAGTGCTCGTTTCCCTTCGTACTCTATTCCACATTTCCCTAATCACTCTCAGAAATACCCTAACAGATTCTCCAGTCGTCCCTTTCTTCGCTTTCATTATGTCGAACGGTAATGAAATTCTACGACCATATGCTACTTCAGATGCCAGTATATTCGAATGCTGTTCTGAGTTTCAAGCAGAGACGACGTACTTCAAATAGACATATCAGCTGGTGTTTTGTCAGTCAGCGTAGTGTACAAGCATCTATCCGACTGACCCATGCACTATTTCAATTCTTCCATAGGTTGATAGATAGAGAGGACTCGTTCTTAACCTCCTTAAATTCAATAACTTACACAGTTTCTTGAATGGTTCTGATATGAATTTTGTTGCCTAGTATTTTACTGTTGTTTCAGGCACTCCAAACTTGAGTCTCCAATTATTCACAAGTGCTTGGGCTACTGCTGCTGCCTACAGTTTTGGCATTGTGACTACTTCTAAATAGATTGAAAAATGATCTATGATAATTAATCAGTACTTATTCACTGCGGGTGTTTTACTGAATGGACCTGAAACATCATATCCCAGAAATTCTAATGGAAATAATACTTCAGGTAACGTCTTAAATGATATTCTTGTTCGTCACAAATCCCCTCTCAGTGCGCCCTGAGTGCAGTTCCACTCACATTGGTTTACGTCCGTCTGCCTATTCCTCCACCAGTACATTTCTGCAACTCTTCTGCTGGTAAGTCTCTTATCCCTGGAATAAGCTCCAGACTCCCTTGAAAAGGTTTCAACCACCATACATTCCCAGCGAATATGTGATCATGAGCTTCTTGTAGACTCTATTCCTTAGATTCTCCCGTATTACTACCTGCGGTCCCAACTTGATTTTTCTTTATAGCAAACCACCCTGCATACAATACCGTAACTGCTTAAAATACCGTTTGCATCCACGATCCGTGCTCTGTGCAGTTTGCCATTCTATATGCTCATTACCCACGTATGTATTGCTGCTACTTTTCTACTAAGCCATCTGCATTTCTATCTTTGTTCTCAGGTTTATGCATGCCTTCGAAATCAAATTAACTAAGTCTTACTGCCGATTAAGTCAACCAACTAGAGGGATCCTTCAACCTCAACAACCATTATAATGCCGTATGATTTGTTATTACTCTAAGCTTTTTACCGTACAGATAACATTTAAAATATGTGATTCCCTACATAAGGCTTAACATCTCTTTGGCTACTGTGGAGCAGTTTCTTTCTACAGAATTTAGATGTATTGATAGGTAAGCCACTGGATGTTCTACGCCTTCTACCTCTTGTGGCAACACACAGTCAAGTGCATGGTTTGATGCATCACATGATAAAATAAATTCTCTGTCAAATACAGGAAACACTAACATCGGACCGCATGTAGTAATACGCTAGCATCTAAACAATAGACTCTACAAGAAGCTAATGATCACATATTAGCTGGGAATGTTGGGTGGTTGAAACCTTCAAGCTTTCCCGGTGGATGTGTTGCAAATAGTCTTCACGGGCTTGACGCCGGATCACGCTGTGTAAATTCCACTATATTTCCTCCTAGCAACTGCACGACATCTTCAGGTGGTTCAACCTTGCTAGTGGCTATGTGCGACTGACGATATCCACACGTTGTACCTAGCCACCATCAATATTGAACCACCTGAAGATGTCAGACAGTTGCTCGGAGGAAATATTGTGGAATTTGCACAATGTGATCCGGCGTCAAACCCTTGAAAACTATTTATAACATATCCTCCGGGAAAGCTTGAAGAGTCACATCTGGTACCTTTACGGGGCAGAGATGGGGAAGAACATATGTCAGTTTCCCAAGTTACGTCGCAAGATAGGTAGATTGTTAAGCAGCCTTGCTTTTTTACTGAGATGCCGCGAAAAGGAAACCATCCCTGAGTTTGCTAAATTTAAAAATTGTATGAATTCTGCGGTTGCCATTAGCATTAAATGACGGGTGAGTGCGATACTTGTAATAAAAAGGGTGCCCTGTACGCTTCATGAAATGTGCTTGGTGTCCCTACAATCACTATCACTCCATCTGAAGATTTCAGCGAACCTTTCAGCAGTATACTGGAACTCGGTAGACGGCGCAACTTGCACACTGGCTGATTGGTCAGAACGACAAGCTAAGGTTCGTCAAGTGTCGATCAACTCGAAGCCCGAGCGAAAGAAGACATGCCAAAAATACTTTTCATGTTTTACCTCACGGAGAAGACTTTGGGCGAAGCTGCAGTTTCGGTGCTACAAAATGGTGTGAATTTTGCACTTACACAAAGTACCATTCCCATCCGAGATGGAATAGAGGTGACTGTTTCTAAAGTTCCTAAGGATGCTGCCGAAGAGATTAGTCGTGACACGTGCAGCATCTTGACCCAAGCTTCACCTAAGAAGTCCTACTTTAACATCACCTAAGCTGAAAGAAATGCTCTACGAGAATAGCGAAAAGACCAAGATATCGTCATCTCACCTACTGACAAAGAAATTGCTACTGTGCTTCTCTCACGCACAGAATATAACAGCAAGATACACAAACTGCTCGACGATAATGCATACAGTAAATTGAAAAGTGATCCGACGTTTAGGATGCAGAGAACGACTTTGGAACTTATCAGGAACAGCTCGATTCCGGCACAAGTCACTAAGGGTTTGCGTCAACAGGCTGCATGCCATCCTAGACTCTGCGGCCTACTCAAGATCCACAAGAATGGGGTGCCTCTCCATCCCATTGTAAGTGACATCTGAGCAACTACTTATTTTGTTGCCAAATATCTGACATCGCTACTGGAACCTCTCGTAGGCAAGTGCTACGATCATATTCGAAACTCTGAAGATTCCATAGGTCGCTTTAAAACTCTTAGATTGCAATCGTCGGTATCTTAGTAAATTTCGATGTTGTGCCTTTACTTACAAAGGTGCCCTTGCAGGACTCTTTACAGCTCGTTAGCAACAAGTTTGAGGAGGACATAGTAGCATTATTTAAACACGTGCTTACTACCACACACTTCTTATTTCATGACCAATATTTTGAATAAGTGGATGGTGTCGCCATGGGAAGCCCTTTGTCTCTTGTGGTGGCCAATTATTTTATGGAGGGCTTTGAAGAAAAAGCCCAACAGTCAGCTAATCTCAAGCCCTCTTGTTTTCTGCGGTATGTGGATGATAAATTTGTGGTGTGGCCACATGGACTTGATACTGTACCCACGTTTCTTCAGCATCTGAATTCGGTCCATACGAATATACAATTTACGATGGAAGTGGAAAAATATGGTACTTTACCTTTTCTTGATGTTTTGGTACGAAGGATAGCAAATGGAAACTTGGAACACAGCATCTATGGCAAGCCAACGCATACAGATCTGTATCTGCCGGCCACAAGCTGCCATCATCCTGCACAATGCGGTAGTACATTACGTACGTTAGTTCATGGAGTACATGTGGTATCCGAGTTTGAAAGCCTATCGAGTGAAATACAACATTTGAAGGCAGTGTTCCGACTAAACGGTTATTCTGGGAGACAGATACGTAATGCATTCAGGCCCCATCGAGTGCAGTCTATGAAGCAGAATGAAGATACGAAGACACCCACCACTTTGGCCTTTTTGCTGTATTTTGGAGCCATGTCGTCAAGAATCGTAAGAGTCCTCGGAAGATATGGCATTTAGTGTGTTTTTCGACCATCTGCAAAACTGAGAAACCTTTTAGGTTTAGTTTAGGACCATCTTGGCCTGAGGAAATGAGATGTATACAAGATTCCTTGTCAATGTGGGGCACCATATATAGGCCACACATGTCGCACTGTACAAGAACGCTGCGATGAACATCAGCTACGCCTTCATCAACCGGAAATGTCGGCAATTGCGGAACACCGTCTGAATAGAGGGCATAGCATGATTTATGAAAAGACGGAAGTTTTATCCCCGGCATCATGATTCTGGGATTGCGTCATTAAGGAAGCAAAACATATCCGCACAGCCGGTAATCTCATCAACAGGCATGCAGGATATCAACTGAGCACAGCCTGGAATCCTGCATTAGCTGCTATTAAATCTGGGCACGGAAATCAAGATTTTTCGATAACAGACCCGACATAACATTGCTCTAGTACGGTCTTTAGTGACATCAGGCCGCACTGTTAGTTAACGCAGCATTCAGCGCACGCGCTGGAGAGCCGCTCTGCGAATTTCGGCAGAGGGCGTTTGAGCGTGGCATCCATCTGCAAATCATTGCGCATGCGTGATTTCCACGTCTTCGCGTTCTTCGCTCGTGTTTTCTAGGAACGGGGCGTCGACGTGCGGATACCGAGAATCGTACCTAGCTACCAGCAAGGTTGAACCACCTGAATACGTCGGACAGTTGCTCCGAGGAAATATTGCGAAATTTGCACAGCGTTATCCGGGGGAAACACCTGAATACTGTCGCACATGATGTTAAAACTTGTTTTAGTTCCTTAAAAGCATGCTGGCACACTTCGGACCACACAATTTTCCTACCCTTTCCTAACAACTATTAACGGTCAGGCAACATCTGCAAATCATTTTACGAACCAGCGGCTGTAGTTTGCAAGTGCTTTACAGATTCTGATACAGGATATTCAGGTACAGCTCTAATTAATCTTGGGTTTGTCTTAACGCCATCTTCATTTACGAACTGAGCTGTTATGTTACCTCTTCCATGACAAAATTACATTTTTCCGTACTCCGTCTTAACTTCGCTGCTTGTAACCGTAGGAATACTTTCATTAATCGGAGCATATGCCGTTTCATGTCACTCCCATAGACGATTACGTCTTCAAGATATACTAA